>NW_017275653.1:415774-580392 GCF_001594065.2 Cyphomyrmex costatus
AGAGAGAGAGAGAGAGAGAGAGAGAGAGAGAGAGAGAGATTATAAGAAAAAAAATTTCAATGCAACTCTTGTAAAAAATAGAATATTATCAGGATAATACTTTTTTTAACATGTAACTTTGACAATAACATTTCTAAAAATATTTGAACGAGTGACCGTTCATCGTGTAGGAGGCGACAAGCCGAAAGTTATTAGTCGTTAATTATTGGATGTACGTGACACTGACGGCCCTCTAATTAAATCGTTTTTCCTTTTTGCCATGAAATACTTGTCGCGATCGTAATTTTTCGACAGCTTCATCACTTCCGGATGGAAAATACCGAGACATCTTACGACGATCGTAGATTCTGAACTTTAGAAGTATCTCAGACACACAGTCATATGCGCATTTTATATTGGCTACAATCTTCAATTTGTAATAACATCTCTAATTTGATTCTAATATATACATTTTAGAAAAACTATTAGAAAAAACGTATACATATGAGAGTAGTGTCTAATGTCTAATTGATAATAATTCTATCATTTTATGCCTCATGCGATTGTCTTTTATTCTTTATTACAAAAACGACCGATAAAAAGTGGAACTAATTCTTCCTAATTAACATAAAATACAATAATATCCTCAAAATTAACATAAATTACATCATCTCTTATTGTTAGAGAGAAGATTAGAGAGATGATAGTAAGTATCTCATAATTCTTATTCTATTGTGGATTACGTTACCTGATGAATAAAACAACTTTAAGTTTTTTGTATTTTATTAGAGGGATGAGAGAGCGTGTGTGCATCTGGTAGGATAAACCCGACTGGGAAAAATCATCGATTCTCGTATATAATTTCAGAATAGGAAAAAGGTAGAAGAAAGTCGAGAAGGCTGATGAGAAAACGCACGGCATACAGCGTCGCGACGTTGACATCTTTAAAAAATGGTCAACCTTTAACTCCTTTACAGTTTTACCTTTGACGTTGCACTTTCGAATTCTTACTCGCGTCTACAGGCAATAACTCCCACTCACGTCTACTGAAAAACGGTAGTCGATAAAACTCAGCTATTTTGCAGATAATTGCAAGTAACGCGTCCCGTTACCACGTTCGTCTTGTTAATGAGAGGCGGATACGCCGAGAACTTCCCCGTTATGGTAGAAAAAATTCTGCAACCTCCTTGAAGATATATATCCCTTGATTTCTTTCTCCTTCGCAGCGTATGTATGTCCTATATACTCATATTTACAACGTTTTTGTTCATTTTTTTATAGCTGATTTTTCTAGAATAATGTGAATTTAACTATTTCATTTATAGAGTTTATAAACTATCTAAACGATGGATCTTAGATCCGTACTTACACCTCATTTTTATCGATAAAATGCTTTCCATCTATTTCTAAGATTCTACCATACAGTATACGTCGTGATTTTGTAATATATCTCTTACTTTAAAAGTAATATAACTCAAAACCCGATAATTTTCAAATTATTAGCATGAATAAATAAATAAAGATATCTTATCAAATATATTATTTTGTATTTATTTTTTATATCAAATATAAAAAATGAACTTCATTAAAAAATAATCAAAATCATTACAATTCACAAGGGGTAGTTTTTCTAAATTGTTATAATAATCATAACTTAAATGTCTTTAAAAATTAGTCAAATGTTGATAATCAAATTTCATATTGCTTCTTATTTGAATATTCTTTTAATTTATTATTAATTAATTTAGAGTTTGTGACTCCGCTCTGAGAATGTATTATAATTTATCGTATATAAATAATTCTACAAAATCTACAATTCTGTGAAAAATTATAACACTAGAGATAGAAATGAGTTTTCATCTCTAGAGTTATTTTCTTCACTGAATCATCGACTTCGTTCTCTCAGCCCGATGTGACGCTTTCATTCTCAGTTGCACCTGTTAAACCGTTAGGAAATCTGTTGAAACGCGAACTGTAAATTAAAAGAGTCACGTGAGGCATCAACTTAAATATAGTAAATCGTTGTAAAAGATCTTTATATTATATAATTTCTTAATTTGATGTATGGAAATTTATTTATTTTAGGGAATGAACAAAAAGATAAAACATATTTTATTTCCACAATAAGACTTTTATTTTTTTTGAAAATATAAAGACTATATAATTTTTATTAAAGGTATATTACTTATTTTATCTTCTTGTAGCAAAATTAAATCTAAGAATAACACTTTAATTTTATTTTGATTAGTTCAACTTTAGGTTCAATTTTCTTTATTGTTTGACTGTACTTTAAATTTCAATAACTTTTTATTAGAAAAATAAGTTAAAAGTTCTTGTTACACAACTTGTTTCGTTATTGTAGCTTTATTTATGTAGACTCAATATTTATGCAAATCAAAATATATAACAACAAGATATGCGCTTTTTACTTTCTTAAGAAAAGAAGACAATATCGATTTACACATTAAGTTTGCGATTCTTAAATTCTTCTTCTAACTAAACAATAATTAATTTACAAATATAATAACGGTTTAATTAATTTTTCATTGTGCACAAGACGTTTTATTACGCAATCAAAAGAAGAAACATTTCACTCACATTACACTTTTGGTAAAATGCGCAACAAACGCATTCGGAATATTGTAGTTTAGAGTTAAAGAAGATAAGCAAGTAACTTCCTACTCGACTTATCTCTTCATTAACGTTGTGCAAGCTGCTTTTTCAAAGCGACTCAAAAAGAAAAAGAAAACTTTTAATTATCATCCGTTATAAATAAGGGTAAGCATAAAACTCGTGCTATATCAAGATATCTGTTTCTTCATTAGCTTCGCGTAAGCCGTAAGTGTTATTGAAAAAGAGACCAATTATATTATAGGTAATTATCTTTTATTGAGAAAGATAAGTAAAAGTGGCCACCCTCTCCCTCCAGCCCGCCGCACAACTTGACGTACTCGCACAGCGGAAGCGCAACAGTGGAGAAGACACCTTACAAGTAGACACGCGGTCAGTCTCCTCGCGCGAGACTTCGTCTTTCTAACGCCGGGAAAGTACCGGCGCCTGCGTGCAGAAGCGAAGTATATAGGAGCGTGGTTGCCCACCGCCAGCGTCACATTGCATCCCCCGACGTACGTCCTTCAGCTTCGCTGAAGTCCCGACACCCCCAGTGGCGGTCGGTGCTCCCAGCTCCGAGCCGAGGGATCGGCGCCACCCCGAAGAACGTCACGTCGCGCCCGATCGACCGGGATCGAGCACACGTCTAGGTGACATCGAGAGACATCCTTATCCTTCCGGTGTCCGATATCAGGGTTGGAACCCTGGATCAAGAAACATCTTTTGTGCGATCGAATATTATTGCGAGCCGATTTCTTCTTTCTGGAACTTAATCGCCGCATGTCGTAAAAGCTGAGGTGGTCTCAACTTAACATCCGGCGATAGGATTCAAGATCGCCGTTAATATGGGTTTTAGCTTTATTTCCTTGGTCGTGGTGGCTGTGGTATCGATAATCACTGGTAGTTTTGAATGTTTCGGGAAGAGGAGCATGATGGGTGACGATACTACTAATATCGATTATCCCGATTATTCGCCGAAAAACGAGGATTATCTGGTGAGTAAAGAAACGTTGAATATTCCGAGTTTAACCCGCACGAAATTTTCTGATACGAACCGGATGTTCGAAATCGCGCGAATCACGCATGTTGTATCGTTTTCCTATTTCCTGTCCAAAGTGGTAACGTTTATTTCTGTCTTTGTCTTCAATATATTTAGAACGTTTTTGTAATAGAAAAATAATATAACCATCACTTTACACAAAAATCTGTTTTCAATGTAGAAATGTACAAACATCCTAACGTTTAATTTCCTCTCTTGAAGCACATTTTAAATGATCGTATAAAATCTTAAAAGTTCTTGAGAGTCTATAATGTGTGTAGAATTAAGATCGCAAAATAAAACGACGTGTACAGTCATAAAATTTGATACACGATTACTCGACGCAAAAAGACCATCTTGCGTTCTTTTTTTCAACTCTCATCAATCGAAAATTATATATTCTGCGCGCGCTGGCTGTTAACTTACTGCCTTCAAATTGTGTTTGTTTAAAATAATACTATAAAAAGAGACAGTGTTAGATCTAATTCGTTCCACTATTTTCCAAAATATCTTCTGTAGTTATTTGTATTTCTTCGAGCACTTTCAGAAGAATTTATATATTAATTACAAGAACGTATTAATTAATTATAAGAAGAATTTATCATTGATTACCATGCATTGATTACCATATGTAAGTTTCTACATGCGCGTAAAAAAGGAAATTTTTATAATTATATGCAATCGAGAAATATTAAATGCTTTTTGTTTGATGTATCAGACAACAATAATGAATTTATTCAATACTGTCATTAAAAGGTGGAAAATCATATAAAATATGAGATACCTTGGAAGCTATACTTATTAGAATTTCAATTTTTTTTTATTTTACAAGTATAATCTTTGGCGTAATGTATTCATTTTTTTTTAAAATAATATAACACTGTGATACCTCTTTTAAATTCTTATTTTTAAAAAGCAAACATTACCTAATTAGCAATTTATTAACAAAGAATCATTAATATACATTTGTCAAAATTATTTTACCTGAAATGATATATAATAATTAAAATATGTTTCTTAAAAATGAAAATAAAAAATTATATTATTTGAATGGACAGAAAGTGTTCGTATAATTGAAAAATTCATTTTCTAATTGTAAGATTAAGAATACGCGAAGCTCTTTTGTTTATATTAGGACAGGACAGAATGTAGTCATAGTGTAAAACTCCTAATTAATATTTATTTTTTATGAATAAGGATTTTTTAATAAAAATTTTCTTTATACACGAATATTTTTTGCACTGTATGTGAAATTTTATTTTTTCCCCTCTTTTTAGAGGATACAATTTAATAAAAATATTGTAATTGCCCAAAGAGGGGATGAAATTTTTCTGGACATTGTATTACTTATTATAAATGAGCATTACGTACGTTAAAAACTACGCAAATGCATGAGCAGAACGTAGCTGAAAAACATATTATTATTTATAATAATTATTATTTTTATGATACTTCTCACTTTTCAACTCGAACTTTTTTACTCCATAAACATTACAGAATCGAATGAAAACAAAGTAAAGAATAAAATATAAAAAAGCAAAAATTTAAAATTAAGAAATTACAAATGATTTATTCTGTATATTTAAAAAGACAAATGTACATTTTGATTATATGTTTTCATCAATCAGATATAAACATCAAAAGAAAAATTACAATAAAGATATTGACAATGTAACGTCAAACTGAAGAGACAATAATTAAAAATGAACAGATTATAAACAAATAAGCAGAGTATATAATAAATGTATGTTAAAACGGTGTAAATACAGAGACACAATAAGAGAATGACAAATTAATAAAATTATAATAAAAATGTCATCAAGTTAAACGATAAAACTAATTGTAAGTAAATTCCAAAAGTCGATGATATAAACAATGCATAACCAATCAAGTTCTAACGAATCAGTTATCACAATTTTAAATTATTATTCCTTGGAACTTGTTTGATTTTAATTTTATCGTTCGACTTGGTGATAGTCGGGGTATTATTATAATTTTATTACTTTATTGTTTAGAGTTTTCGACATTTTAAGTCTGACTCTCATTGAAATGTCAATATTCTTATTATTAGTTTTCTTTTATTATTATTTGTCTTTCTGATGAAAACTAATGCATCGATTCTAATCAGAATTGTAAGATTCGTAACTTGTTCTCGTAAAATTTATAAGAAACTGGTATTCTAATTTTATGTATTGTAAGACGTACGATTAGTAAATATCTACGATTTCTTGTAAACCTTATGACTGATAAGAAGTTGTCTGTAAAAATATTGTAATAAAGGTATAAGTATTTAAAAGTTCTTAATAAGTCTTATAATTATGAATATGTACGAGCCTTACTATTCTGATTAGAATTTAGGCATAAATATAATCGAAACACACACACAATGTACACACAACATACATTTCTTTTAAATTACTAGAGAATAAATTATTACTTCTTAAATTTATTATCAACTTTTGCTCGTTTTTGATTATTGTTCTTCTTAATGCTTTTCAATTAACAAATCTTATTTTATTTTATAATGAATAAAATTTCACAAAAAACTGCAGCAAGTCTAAAATATGATCGAATTTTTATTAAAGTAAGAGTAGAAAATAAGAGAGAATGATCCTCGTAACGCGACATGACTGTAGAAAAATCAGACTCAAATATGTCGCTCACAATAATATAAAACTGTTTCTTTAAATTAAAAAGAAAACATATCGGAAAGAAAGAGAATAATTGTACTAGAAATCCGTCAAATGTAACTTTCTATTGGAAATCATTTTTCTTCTTTTCTTCGCTTACATTCGGAAAGAGGAAACCGTTATTTTTCTTTCTAGTAGTAATTGTGTTACGTTACACTAATTCAAATTCAAAAGAACACGAATTCGATGTCTGTTTATGGCCACGATCCGATTCACGCTCACGCGCTTAAAAATCATCCTCATTATTTGTTAAACAAAGGACAAATAAGCGTTGTGAGTGTCAATCGGATTGCGACTCATATGTCATCTCTAATTTAACTTCCGCTTTTAGCTCTCTCTTTTCTTTCTTCCTCTCTGCCCCACCCTCTCTCCTCCTCTCTGTATTCGATGATTTATTTTTCTCTGGTCGGTGTTTCTCAAATTTCTCCTTTTACTGTATTTTTTATCATATATTTCTCTTTATCATGAAAATATATCTACTATTCGGGATACTCGGCGCCCGGTATATGTATCGATTTTTCACCTGTTCGATCCTTCTTTGAATACAGGTAATTGTAAGCTCGAAGAGAAACTGCGCGCGATAGTTGGAGGGGTGAGATGTTGCGCTTATGGGATTACAATGTCGCACTTTAATGCACAGAGATTGACAATTTGTAAATTTTACGATCATCCTGCGCTACCATAGACCGCACTTTAAGCTATTTACCTCGGCCAATTTACCTCGGCTACTAAAATTATTTCTAATGATCCAGAAGCCGTCGTACGTTGACCGTGGTTGAATATATTGAACATTGTCATATTTTATTAAAAAAAAATCGACATATTTTATTGTACCTAATTGACGAATCTGAATCATTAAAAAAAATCTGCTAAATATAATTACTGAATCTATGATATATTCCGAAACTTCTCGAATGTGTCTACGAGCTACTTGTTCATTATAATTCTTTTCACGTTTGTATTTTCACAACCAGTATATCTGTTTTTTCTTTATATTGTTGCTGACGAGTAAAATATCACAGAGAAAAAAAAATTGGTTGAGAACCATCGAACCTTATCATGATTCGATTTGTTGATCTCTTATCTCATTAATACTGTTATTAAAAGTTTCTTCTCTTTCTCAGTACATTTCTCTTCAGCATATAATGGCATGCAAATGTCCAGCGATATAGTAATATATTTATTTAAAGGTAAACATAAAGGATATTTTAAGCTATATTGTCCTGTAAGTGAAAGTATATTTACTTGATTTGTCAGAGAATTAGAATTTAAGGGAGATAAGAAAATTTGTATAATTAAATTGGAGACGAAATTTGTGAACTTATTTCGAGGAAAGAAATAAATATATGGATACAGTTTTTTTTCATTTAGATGTTATTTACTTAGAGTAAAGGAGACGTTATGGAATACAAGGGTTGGTGGAATATTACAATATCTTATCCAGTTTGTGTTATGTTCTGGGAGTGATAGTCAAAATTCTTCTTTCACAGTGTGGTTATAATTAGACGTGTATAAAATAGCCATTGGTCATTAGGTATAGTGCTTACTGCGTTATAAAAGCATTTCAATTTCATATTAGGTTACACAGCATATTAAATTACACAGTTTTACAAAACTGCGTATGCTTTACTTCGTTTTGAGAGAGAGAGATATATTGGTATTAATTTTATAACTTCTTTCTAATTTGAAGACATTGAATGTGGCTTCCAATGATATAATTAAACTAAATTATAAATAACAAAATATGTGCATATATTCAACGTGTAAATTTATACTGATTGCTTTTCGTTAATCATTGTAAGTATTAAAAATCTATAGTACACACGTAATGTGAAATGCTCATAGATTTTCAGTAAATTGTTATTTCTGTTGAATGCAGCTATTATACTATATGTATGATACTATTATACGAGTATATCAGCGTTTTCCACACACGTGTGTGTGTGTGTGTGTGTGTGTGTGTGTGTGTGTGTGTGGTGTTAGAGATAAGTTTTATTCTCTTGATAGTCCTGAAAATGTTGAACTTTACTACAATCTCGTAACATTTAAGAAAACATAAATCTGCTATTCTGTAGTGTAGTTTCGGGACATTTGGCTCTATTGATTTTAAAATAGACCATTAGAAAGATGCTATTACAAAATAGTATAATAACATAACATAATAGGAACAAAATAATAAATATCGTCAACTTTTACACGAAAACGTTTTACCTTTACGTTGTTATCATTTTGTTTTGAAAATAGCAGATTGCCTCCTAAAATAAATTTATAAATTTCACCTTTACTTTGACCTTACAAACGTCTTATCTTTCCTTAGTGTGACAAAACATGTTTCAGAATCATATTATGAGTTTTTTTTTTTAAAGTTTATGCAAAATTATTTTATATGCAATTTAGTAATTATTTGCAAATAGAATAATTTTTCCGTTTACATCTCTTTGATAAAATCATTCACATATTCAATGTTTTAGCATCATTTACATTTTGCATTATTAAAGCACTTGTTTTTATTTCTTCCTACTCTTAACACAGTGCTTCAAAATATTGCCTCTTCTGTCTTTGTTTATATGTTAATTGTCATCAAGATCCAGTTGAGTGATAATAAGCGCTACTTAATTTCTCTCGTAATTAGGAAAACAGCGATACGTTTAATTCTTGAAAGCTATCTTCCTAATTGCGAGAAATTAAATAGATAGCAAACTCTATAATATTTTAATTAATAGCTAATTACAGTTATTTGTAGATTCGCCTAGGCGATTATAATAACAACTGTAAATGACTAGATACACAGAAAATTATGTTAACGTGTGCAATATATCCGGTTCTTATAGTTTTTAGATTAGTATACTATTAAACTGAGGAAGAGACTAAGTAAGTTGAAACTTATTTTTTATTGTGATATACTTGTATGTTTTCGAATAAATACGAAAAGGTCTTACTTTATATCTTTTGTTATTCGTCATAAGCCTTCAAGTTACGTTAATTTGCTGTCTGTAATATTTTGTTAACTTTCAGCTGTTCTACGTCTCGTACTACCGTATTAATTAATTGCGAATTTTTCACGCTCGATTGACCAAAACATTCCATGTGCAACTTGTTCATGAATGCTCTCATGAATCTCGTAATTAAGTTACATTTGCTAGGAAAACAGTTTATACGCGAAACTGTCTTCGAAAGATCGAAGAAACTCAAGCAACACTTAATTACGACAATCATTATTTGTTTTAACGACTAACTACGAACATCTCATTTCACTTACCGTCGAATTATTAACTTCTCAGACAACGTTTCCATTACCTGCTAATAATCGCGCTTCGTTAATTCAATCGACTACGATTTACGATTCTGTTTAGACGAAGATACATTATCGTATAAGTTTGTCGATGCTTCATTTTCATGATCACCTTTCAATTAGCTCTCGTTTTGAGTAGCGCCAACGAATTCCTTTGATGTGTATTAATTTGTTTGCCCAGATTCTATAATGAATGAACAACTAAAAAGAAAGTGGCATAATTTATGTATTTATTATAAATAAATCCATATTTATGTTATTATTGTAAAAAAATAAGTTTTGTTAAGCATCTGTATTTCTTCTCTTCACCCTTCATTAAAAATGAAAAGTTTAATTACTTTTTTACTACTTTCATTATTTCAGTCATTTATTTATAGCATTGCATACCATACGGTTTTTCATAATATACTTTATGTATAATTTCCATATAATTCTTGCGTTACATTTTGTAATTAAAAATTGAAATTTATATCAATATTTTTTTTATGTTCTTGCATGTGTATATATGTGAAGCTTAAAAAAATTCTATTCATTAATTTTTTGTTTCCTGATAAGATAAAATTTATCTTTATTATCAAATTGCAGATACACGCACGTTTATATGTTATATGTATGTACGTATGTATATCTTATAGATATGCATATATAGTAAATAATAAAATTTACATAATTATTTGAAATTTATGAGATAATATTAATTCAACGTTATCTTCATAATTTACATATTTTAGATTTATGTTTATATGTATGTAGACACATTATTTACAAAAATTATCCAACATTTTCTGCAAGTTCGTGTACAACCGCGACTATGATTAATGAAAAATTAACAGTTAATCCGCATAAATTAGCTGTCATCCAAATATCATCTCTCCATATTTTCGTCGTTTGTGCTGAATATAATATATAATGATACAATCTATTTTTATTAGATCTTTAATAAAATTGTAGGAGTAAAGAGCATTTTGATATGCGTGTAGAAGCAAAGTCAGGATTAATTAATGTACTTCAAACGCGATCAAGAAGACCGGATCTTTTGAACTCTACCAGCTTTATTGATGAAATTTAAACCTGCGATTTGATAAACTGGATATCTCTGATTAGTATAAATTACGTTTAATTAGTCCGTCGTATCAAGCGTCAAGTAATTTATTTTAGCCTACGTGGCAAGTTAATTAAATCGCGCATGACTTATTGAAATGTATCCTGCTAATGTCACAGTCGTGTCGAATATAAACGTGAAAATACTGAAATGATTAAACGACACATTTTCATGACAGAAGAAATTTATTTTCTGTAAAACAAACGTGGTGTATTTACGTTGTCGATATTACGTATAAAGATGTGTTGTAGACTTGCAAGTGATGCGAATATTCGCTGCACGTAAAATGTCTTTTCTACGATCGTATGCGAATTTTGAAATTCGTATGAAATATCACGAAAATTTTAAAATTATAACGCATTGTACTTTTATTTTTTTTAAATTCTCATCAATAAGTGTTGCGTAAATTGGCATAACGGGAAGGAGTTAATGAAGGAGTTTTTCAAAGGAAACGCTCTTAATTAATAAAGAATACTGTACAATAACAATTTTTATTTATAAATATGTTTTATATATTGTGTATATATAAAATATATATAGTGTGTATATATATACATTTATATATACATATATACAAATATGATATAAATATATGATATAAATAATACATTATTATATATATTATATGCATATAAACAAATCTTTCTAATTTTCTGTTAATAAACTAGGACTATAACATTTTATATAGTAATAAATAAAAATAAAGGGTGTCAAAGTTGAAGGATAAAACAAAATCTTTTCAAATGTGACACCTTGTATATTTAAAATTAAGACGTTCGGATATATGATTATATGAAGCTTTTTGTCTTATATTTATGAGGAATTACATCTCTTAAAATATTTTAGAATACTTTTAGCATATCTCGTATATATATTCCTTCAACAAACTAAGTAATATTATTCGTAACTATGGTTATCACGCATGAGATTGTACATTTGGTATAGTTATAGCAAACTCGATAGTGTCAAGAACCGCGACCTTTGTTGTGCTGCTATTTCTACCGAAGTCCTATCGTATTGTTTCCGAGTTACATCGGCGAAACGTTGGCATAACCCTTAGTCTCGCTTTGAATCGCACACTTATCAGTATCCGAAGGAGCGACAATAACTATCGAGAAAGGAGAGAGAATCTGTAGGTTCTCCTAAATAGACGAATGAGTGCAACTGAAGACGCCCGGTTATATTTCAGGCATTGAAGTCTCTCACCCCACGTTACGCGCATCTGAAAAATGAATATGTATTTTCACACGTTTGTCATTTCACTTACGAGTTTGCCGGTCGCCGCGTCTTGGAAGTTGATCCGCGTAGAAAACCTCACGATACCAATGTGTTATTTCCGAGATAACTACGAGAAATCCTATATATATTCCATGTACTAAAGAGATGATTGTGCTGAAATGTTTCCAAAAATTTAGCTAGTACTCAAATAATTGGCTATCGTCAATAGTTACTTACTTTAGACTATATGATTAATCGACGATATATTAGTAACGTTATCAGTGATCAATTATAATAATATCATTCATTTATGTTAATAATATGAAAACAGTGACATTTAATAAGATCACATTTAATTGCCACAGCTATATTTTAGCTGCGTTAGCTAATCTTTTTTCTAAGTGTTTAAGCAAATTTTGCGCAAACAAAATGTTTGGTTGTGTTAATCTGCTGCAATGTTGTGTATAGAATTTTGATAGGCTAAAAAAGAACGCAACAAAAAATTGACTGCTGCAACAAATTAAAAATGTTATGCCACATTTTGCCAATTTTTTCTCTTAGTATAGGTATATAGATTTGAAAATTATTCTGTTGGACTATTAAAATAAATATGTAAGACGCTCACAACGCGTGTGCGCGCGTGAGTGCTATGTCAAACCATTTTGCTGTAATGTTCATTATGTTACATAATTATTTTGATGATTCAACAAAATTATTTTCAAATCTACATCTAGCTAAATTTGTAGATACTTCAACAAAATCGTTCTTTTCGTGTATGTGTACGTATCGAAGTATCGTGCATATAACATGAAATAAAGTACAATTACGTTTAAAGCTTGTAATTTATGCGAGTTTTACTTGTTCCCAGAGTCACAATCTGACACTTTTTTTTTTCAATTGAATCACATTCTTGAATTCTCATTCCAAATTAAAAAACGTTCTCGTAAAAAGTTCACATGGAGTGACATGGAGTTCCAACAGACGAATCTGACACAAATGGCACTCCAATATTCGTTTTGAATCGGACGCGATATAAAATATGTTTTCGTATTCTTGTGTGCGATATATAAATACGTGACCACGTACACACAAGTTGTAACGTTTTAGTACATGTCAGTCAATCAAAATTTGCCTGGATACGTTTCTATTAATTTCCATCTCAACGCTGACGAAGAATATGCGATGACACAGAGGATGCGATGCCGCATCTCATTGGCGAGGTAATAAATTTTATGCGCCACTAATCGTTAATCGTTGTCTGAGGTTTTATTGAGATTAATACGTTGGCTTGGAACAGTTATAAATTGTCCAGAAATCATTCGACTCTTCGTGGTCTTTCTTGCCATTTTTACCTGATTATATATATATAATTTTCTAGTATCACATACGATTTATTATTAGCTATTTATAGAATATTTTTTATTAACATTTATTTTCCGACATCGAAAAAGTTGATAAACTATTTATCGATCAACTGAATAAAAGTTGTGAGTTTTCACTTTCATTCATAATATAATATGTGCGGTTACAGGCCAGGCACGTGTATTTTATAGCAGATTATGGATTCACTCGATACTTTCTCGCATCCGCACTATGAAACGTGACCAACAGATTTATTGTTAAAAATTTAAATTAATTTACGTCACATCGCGTAAATATTTTTCGTGTTACTTTTATTAGTCAAGAGGATATCTTCGTACCAAGTTCACATGCAACGAAGTTGCGTAGACGCTCGTAACTATATTTATTATACCTAGATACGTAAACTGCCGAGATAAGTGGAGTTGACATTTCATATCTCGGCCATATAATGTAGGAATATATCATGATTTCAGTAACAGCTGAATCATTTAAGTTTTAACTAGCTGACATTTAAGTTGTATCGGAAGTGTTTTAAATTTTCATTCTGTGCCCTACGAACGGAGATATTAAGATATTAATAATAATATAACAATACAAAATTCATTATATAAATTTTAAGAAACATCCGATAAAAAAAACTTTTTATACGAATATACAGAATGTTCCAAATTGATGATAAATATTTTAAAGACAGATTCTTTGTAACATTTTTTTAAGATAAAAAGTCTAATATGCAGTGGCTGTGATAGTTTTTAAATAGGAAGAATTTAATGTGATCAATATAACACTCTGTATCTTCTCTCTCTCTCTCTCTTCTAAACCAATTGATCGAATTTAAAAAATTAAACACGTAGGAATGTAGGGAATTGAAAGACTTTTCTAATGATGTACCGCTTGATCCCCTCCTCCCTTTCAATTTGAAATTTTTTAGGGATTGACAACTCCTGCTTAGGAGATTAAAGAGGGTAATAATTATACATCAAAAAATATCCCCTTTCCAACATAAATCGACCTGTTTTTACGTTCTTTCGAAAAATCATTTTTGTCGGAGTTATTCAGTCTGTTTCGTTTTCGATAAGCTACGAATAGGTATATAATATTATGCATTTTTGTGTAACATACATATATACATATATCTGATATATGTATATATTTTATCTTCGTAAATAAATCATTTCATGAAAAGTTGAAACTAAAAGTTATTTATGTCCGTGCATTCTCTTTTTCTCTTTTTCTATTATTTCGCTCTTCTCTTTAATTCGACATTTGTCTGATCTCTACGTGACAATAATAAACTCCGCATCGCACATAATGCTTTTAACCGCCCATGAATGTCGCAATTAGACGTTGATTGCCCAGTCTGGTGTCACAACCGCGACCAATCGTTTCTATTTTCTTTTCTCTTTCGTTCATTGTTTTTACGAATAGCTATCGATATGCTTTTTCCGCTAAAAATTATTTCACTTAATGCAATTTTTCGATCGTGCCACTGTTGATTGGAATATTCGATGATTTTCATTCACTGGGTAACTTTGAATAACAAAGGATTTACAATTGTACGTTATTGATATGGATCACACACATACTATTTATTAGATAGATATAAAGGCTTATATTTCTTTCTCTTTCTTTAAAAAAAATATACAAGTTTATACAAAAACCTTTATTCTGTCTAATTTTTACAATTTATTCTAATTTTACTATTTCGTCTGTTTTTTTTATCTAATTTGATTAAATTTTACAAGAAATTAAATCAAAATTGAACGTCTTAATCAGAAAATTTTAATCATATTATAATAATTAAAAAAAATATTTTGTATTTTCGGAATCATTTACATTTTTAGTATATGACTAACAATATTCATTGACAAACCGATTTAACAATCAAATGCAAAATTTTTTATCCTTTATAAGCTTTGTATTAAAATTAAATGAAGTATCAGGATTATCGAAATTTTAATTACATTACTGAGGAATTAAATATTACAAAATGTTTTTTAATGTATGTGTGAGTTTTACTCTATCTCATTTATATTCTTCCCGATAAAATTTAAATACCTAATAAAACTATTCACGATGTTACATACATAGATAATATTACGTAATAATACAATAATCTGGACGTAAGAGAAAATCGACATTTTCTTTCTCTCTCTCTCTCTCTCTCTCTCTCTCTCTCTCTCTCTCTCTCTCTCTAAAAAGCAAGATTTTAATTAATTATTAAATTTAACTGACATTGTTCTACAAAAAGCTGGGAAATTCTCCAACCGTCATTCAAAAATTATTTGTGAAATAAATAGTTTGTTCTCAATCGTTCAATCTCAAAGTCCATAGTTAAACACATTATTACGATTGTCAAACAAAATTTTGCATTTTCTTCTGCATGAAACTTGGAAAAGGGCTGAATGGAAAAGCTTTCTATGAATTTATATTTATTATACGACGCGGAGTTAAGCATATACGTGTTTTACATTGGATAAGTGATTTAATTTCTTATGCCTTCTCATTAAAAATTCACAACTCATTTTCTGAACTAAATTCCGATTGCGTGGGCACGATTTTCTATGACATGTTGCAGACGTAATGAAAGGAAAGAAAAGTGTTCCAGCGATCCTTTGGGAAATCGATCGAAATGAATAAACTAGGAAGGAACTAATGAATGTGTGTGTAGGCGTGCATGCTGCAATGAAATATTATATTACAAGACGATGATTGTTTACTTTAACAAACTGCGATAGAACGTATAGAGTACAGATTTCTATGTAGCAATCTCGGTGTTTGGTTTCGTGCAATGCAGTAAAATTTCGAACAAGAAATTGCAATAAATATTTGAAGAATACATATACGTGTATAAAATATCCTAGATTTCCCATGCTTCCTCCTTTATGAGTATTTTTTTAGTCCAAATTACTTTGGCAATTCCAAAGTCCTGTGTAGGTACATCACTGTAAATAAAATGTATTTTTTTTCTCTGGCGTCAAACCACGGAAGAGGAGATTTAACTTGTTGCAAGCGAGAAAATGTTGCGGGTATCGGACTTGTCTCTAAAACTGTCCAATTAATAAATGACACCTACGCACGAGCTAACTAAATCTGTTCCGTCACAAGTTTCAGAGAGCCTGATATAGTAATATAGATAATCCAATTGACTCTTCTCCTAAATGCTTCGTTACAATAATCGAGAAATTGTAATCTTGTTACAAAAATATGGAATCAAGCGTGCAAAGTGATAACGGCTTAATTTGATTTTGTAACGCTTGACCAATATGCTTCAATCAAGCAAATATTATTTGTAATCGTTGCAAAGAAACTGCAAATGCATCCGCAACAATTAAATGTCATTTTATAGCGCAACATTGGAGAGAAAGCAACCGGCCAGTGAATAGAACGTGCAAAGAAAAAGATATATACTATAAAATAGTCGAGTAAAGAAAAAATTTGTTTATTTGCATCAAAATTATCTTTGTATAAATATTATAGAATTTCATGACGTCATTATAAAATATGCGGTATCAAATTAAATCTTTCGAAAAGGATTTGATTTTAAACATATCGAGAATGAATTACCAGTATATAACCTTTTCCTTCTTTGACGCATATATCTTTTGTGAAAAAAATATAAAATAATGGATTCAATTTTTTTTTAAATCTTGACAATGTCGTAATTTTAATCAGAATATAATTTTGATAATGACTGTTACATATATATATATATATATATATATATATATATGTATACATGTATATTAACGATACAGAAATTCGTAACGTCGATTCTTTCTTACTCTGGTTATTCTTTTACTTTATCCCTAAAAGGTAAAGAGCACCGGGGCGTATCTTTAATCTAGATTCTCTTGAACGCTCATTATTTTTATCGTCGATTTATCTTTCATCCTAGTATAAATTTCCAGAACAAAGAAATTGTCCATTTCATGACGCACAGATACAGTTTTATTCCTATATATTTCTTTCTCTTGACTCTGAAGACGTCGCGATTCCTAATTAGATATTTCAGTAAAATCCTTAATTAATAAAGAAATTACATTATTTAAAAATAAATTAATTATGTTAGATATAAATAAAGAAAAACATGAACTTTTTGAACAAACAGTGAGAAAGAGAGAAAAAATGAGATTAAAAAACTTACTTCTACACAAATTATTTTTCTTTAAAATTTAAAAAATGGAAAACTGAATTATAATGTATTGTAAAAAACATTGGAGGGGATTATTAAAAATAATTTATATATATATATATATATTTCAATTTATCCAATTTTCTCAAAATATATCACATAATTTTTGAAAAATATTGTTATTTTCTCTTAAATAAAATTATATTTTTTTTGCAAAAAACAAAAAATGTGAATTAAGATTTTCTATCTAAAACATGAATCATAAAGATTTTGTTAGTTATAACATAAAAACTTAATTTGTTATATAATAATCATTTTAATCCTTTTACCCTTATTTTATTGCAGGTAGTGCCAAAAAGAGCAGCTCTATTATTCGATCGATTAATGGTAGCTCTACAGAATGTTGTCGATAATCGGGGAAAAGGTTCAGTTGGAAGCAAAAATTCAATTGGAAGTAATAGTTTATCTAGAAACAAAGTTTCAATTGGAAGTACAGGTATAAGCGAGCCACCAGAACATCATTTCCAAGCCATCAACTCGGAAATCATTCCTATAGTGGATGACGAAACGGTAGCGAATTCGGTATTAATTCTTATTCGCAAAGATCTTACAATTAATGCAATAGTTTGTGCCACATTGTAAGGCAATCATATATTTTTTTTTATTTCTCGAATTCTTATTATAATTTTACACATTCCTGCAAATAATATTATTTACTATAATACTTGTTTTTATTTTAGTAATAAAAAAAAAATATAATAAAATTATTATATTAGGTGAAATAAATAATAGAAAAAAAATGATATGAGAGATCAAGACAGTATGACGAATTAATAAAAAAAAGTCAGAAATATATTCGTGCGTGCGTGCGTGTGCGTTTGAGTGTGTGTGTGTGTATCATCATTAAAATTTAATTCTAATACTTATAGCTGTAAAAAAATTTAATGAATGCATCACATCCACGTTTTTCCTCCTTTTCAGATGGATCTGCAACGGCGCGGACTAGTCCAGAGTAAGCTGTTCTGGCACTGTTACTTTAATACCCTCGCATGCTTTAAGAAGAAGTGATAACGACCACATCGCCGTCAGTTCTCCTCAACCCCTAAAGATCGAAAAAGAGTGCGCGAAACTTCGTATCATTTCCTCGACTTGACTGTAACAGCACGACGAGCTGTGCTTTCCTGGCTAGAATGTCAAGAAAACAAATGAAGAATCAGGAACGTACAGTAGCACAATGTCCGCATGAACGTACTTCGAACGTCGAGTTGATTCTCCTTTAATTTTTATTTTTTTGGCGCGCTAAATTCAGTAAACATCTACTAAAAATAACGTACTATCAATGTCATAATTTCACACTCAACAATGTAACTGTTATGTAACATATGTGTTATACTATATTTATATCGTAGAGTATGAATTATAACATTGTTATGTATCTGTTAATTAATGTTTACTGGGAAGGGATACCTTTACCGTTCTTTTCAGCAACTATATCGTTACATATCATTGCCTCATCTTCTCCATCACGGATCATGCAACATGTCGGGAATCTATACTTTTCCTATTGCTTATAAAGTAACGATTGAAGACCTATCCATTAAATCTCTCTTCAAGCATATCAACCAAAATGAAATAATTTGTTATAAACCTAAAGTATATAAGGTTCTTCGATTTCGGTTTCCGTTTTTGCGATTTACTTCTAGATATATCTTTGTTCTCTCTATTACATTATTCTTTGTCTTTGATGATATTCGATGAACGTGTTTGAAAAATACATACAATTTTTATAATATCTTGTTGCTGATGTTTACGTAAACTGTGAAGATTTAAAGTAGGAACTCTTGTATCGTTATTTCTTTTCTTTTTATAATTACGTAATACTAAAGAAACTAAAAGGTATTTAATGGTATACTTTTATTTGTCATACTGAAAACAACATTCTTAGTAATATAATATCCTGTAAAAATCAAGAAATGCAAAAATTTAAATAATACTGATTGTATTATTAATTCTTTTTTCTTTTAATACTATTATACGTTTCTTCCAAAAATTTTTCAATCAGTTTAGAGACCACTAAGTTCTGAATCTATTTAATTTTTAATCTCTCTCTCTCTCTCTCTCTCTCTCTCTCTCTCTCTCTCTGTCTCTCTCTATTATATACTACATATACTTTACATGATGGTATGTAAATGTTACAGAAAATCATTTAAACGAATTTTTTTAAATATATTACATAAATAATAAAAAAGAATCGATTAAAGACGAGCAAAACAGACATTAGAATAATTAATATTTATTGTTTTTAATAAAAAAATACATTTAGATTAACACTAACTTCATCAGTTGCAAATATCATACTAATAAGAAAAAATAATTGAGAAAGATTTCGAAAATCATTCGTTATTTGATGAAATTTTGTATGTTTAAAGTTTTATCAAAGTAACTTTGACGACTTTCGAAATTTTCAAGGTTTTCGTCTTGAATTTGTCTAAGAAATCACTCCTTAAAATCTTTTTTAGAGTTACTTAGTATTCTCTCTATATACATATGTACGTTATTATATACATACAATGGAAGAACATGCAAATATGCTTAGCGTTTTTTTACTGTTTTTTAAATGGTACATTCGTTTCATTTCATCGCCTTCGATAGCCTTTCAAGACACAATATTAATTCGCAATGCTTAGTATGAGGAAACATGTCAACCGCAATAGCCTTTACCGGTACCAAGGGTTCACCAAGATATTGCTTGGAACTAGGTCGTGCTAAATCAATTAAATTTCTCATGGCAGCACGAGGGTCACACGATATGTACACCAATCTGTTTAATTTTTTTGACTTACGCAGTGTTAGTAGAGCCTTTTGATCTAAAAAAAGCAATATACAGGTAAGTTATTTCCTCATAATATCAACGGTGTGGATATTATTGCAATGTAACATACGCAAGCCAGCTCGTGGAGGATCCACAATGGCAATGATATTGGATTTCGTTGTCCTCTGAATAACAGGCAACAAAATGTCCTCTGCCTTCCCAACAAAAAATTCGCAATTCTTAATGTCATTCTTGACAGCGTTTTCCTTCGCGTCTTGTATAGCATCAGGGATAATTTCCACTCCTAATACTTCGCCGCAATACTACAACAATGAACATCATATTTATAATAATACTTTTTTTGAAAATAATATAGAAATAATTAATGGCTTGAATTTATCATACCTTCGAAAAACAGAGACCTATAGTTCCAGTACCACAACATACATCAAGTAGCGCCGTATCCATCGTGGGTTCAGCAAGATCGATTGCTGCCTTGTATAGGACTTCTGCTCCTAATGTATTAACTTGAAAAAATGCTTGAGGCGAAACTCGAAACTTCATTCCGAGTAACGTTTCTTCTATATATTCTGTTCCACTAATATGGTACAAGGTATCGCTACTTTCACCACCTATACTTCTGTAAATTAAAAATACATGAATAAAAAATATATATACTGTGCTATTCTTATATAATATACTTACTTCTTATCTATTGTTTGAAAATACAATGAAGTAACATGAGCATCAGCACCTTTTCCAGTTTCGAAAAATATTTTTAGCTGTGATTTTAAGGTGTCTAATTCATTGTTACTTAGGTTCTGAGGATGTATTCCTATTATCAACATCAAATGATTGGCACGAGTGGTTCGAGCAGTAACTTGTCTCCAATAACCACTATGATCAACTGGATTAAACGGCTCTAAGTTTGATTCACGTACAAATGTTTCCAATATCTGAAATATAAAATACACATTTGTTTTTAAATCCTGAGTTTATCTTTATCTGTATCACATCTAAAAACAATTGACAATTAAATTTTACCTTTATAGCAATTTTCATATTTTCTGGAATGTGACAAAGATCATCAATTGGTCCCACTGCTGTGGAACCTGAAGCATAAGTTGACAGTCTGAAACCAATCATGATTTTGCTCTGGTCGCTGTCTTTACCTGTACCATAAGAAAAGAAAATATAAATAAGGAACTTGGTTAAATTTTTATACCATCATATAAATCTATAAGAAATAATCACCAACTGTAAATTCGCATTTATTTCTATATGCTTCAGTAACATCCACTGAAAGAATATTTTGTAGTTTGCATGGTAATCCATCGTATAATTTTTTTTGGGAATTTAGCCATTCTGTCAACATTTTACTTTCTGTAAGCATTTGCTGACCAATTTTTATTAAGATGGATTTCATCTCCTTCTGCTTGAATTCCAGCTAAAAATGTATAAGAAATTTAATAATAATAAGTGTAAAAATCAAACAAGAAATATTCAATACAAATAAGCAAAGAAGGCCATATTCAGTCAGAATGTAATCTTGGTCTAATAATACTTAGAGATTTAAAGATTTTTTAACAAGAACATAGTAAAATTCCTTACTTGATCTGGATATGGCATGTTCCACAAAGGAGTAGTGATAAATTTGATTCTATCCATAGGCGAACAATTCTCATTGTCAGTCTTGAAACGTTTGTTGCTGGACTCTTCTTCTAGTTTTTTTTTCACAAAAGGATCTGGAGCTGGTTTAGCTACCTGTGTCAAAAAAAAGCAACATCTAAAATTATACATTTAATTTTAGAAATAGCATTTATGAAAGACTAAAAATACCTGTGCGGTAAGTTTGTTGTTTTTCCACAAAATCCCATTTATAGAGGTTATAGCTCGTTGACGACACTCCTCACTTCTGAAACATACATACAACCAACTGCTGCCTTTCCTGGGTGGCTTTACTTTGCATGACTGTAAATCTAGTTTGTCGTTTAGAAGCTTTTTGAATTCACCAATTCCATAGTATTTTGGTAAACCGCGCACTTCTATTTTGTACTTCTCAGAAGTGAAATGATCTCTATCGAGATAAGCATATGGATTTTTCTCGTTCTCGTTAACATTGGATGTTAATGGGTCCATAGCATTTGTGTCAGCAGAGAGAAACCCCGAAGCAGTCATCTCGGCCTTTTTCATGAGATCATCTAACAATTTCCATTCGATCCTAACAGAAAGAAGTAATCGCGGAGTACCGGAATCAGAATTACAGATTACTGAGGAGTTTTTGTCGTGTATCGCCGGATGGTGATAAATGAGTGCCCTCAACTTATCCTTTCAAATTATATGACACATATACTTCTTAAATCATAAACTCATATACAAATAAAATTTTGACGCTTTATTGGTGGAAAAGTGATATCTTTTGACGGTAGCTAACTTTTTTTTTATTGTACATACATTTGTCTGAATTCTGAAAGGCCACGAGAGAGCCTGGGGTGCAAAAATGTATAAATCCGTCACTGTTCTTTCCTTTAAGTTCGATCGGCGCACGCGCAATTGTAACATCGCTTATACACGTTTCAGACGTCCCTTCCCTTCTGTCCCTTCATTTCTATTCCAGACGCGGAACATTACGGAACTTTCAAGTTTCCTTGCGTACTGAAATAATGTGTGCTAGTATCATTCAAGATTCATTATAGTGTCAACGAGAAACATTATAATGCGATAATCATGGGAAACTGCAATCTCTGTATGTACCATGCTTAACGAGAGTATCATGAAGATTACGTTATAAGATATTGTGAAGACTTATTTTGGATTACATCGAAATCCTAAATTAGTAAGCTGTCATAACTATTGATGCAATGTTTATTTGCACTATACATACACTTAAAACTCACTATATCGTATAAAATGTGCGTTTATATGTATATATAATATGTATAGTATGTTCTTTTCATTAATTTATTAACGTTAAATTGCCGAAACATAAATACACCTTAAGTGGATATTTTATTAAATGATAATAATATTATACGATATGATAATGAATCTTTTTTATTCTCAAGACGAACTAATTTTACAAACCTGATAAAAAAATGTATAATAATGTAATGAAACAATAACATTTTTCTTATTTACTAGTATTATATTAATCTTTATTATATATTTTTGTATTTCACATGATTCCATAAAATATATTCTAATAAATTTCGTAAAAATTTATTTATTTTTATATGTATATGGGTGATTTTTTTTAACCCCTGGAAGGTTTATTATTTTTTGATTTTTTTTTAAACTGACATATAACATTTTTCCCTATAGTCTCTAATATTGTTTATACTCCGTGAAGATGTTCTTTAGGAAAATACAGCGACCCATTTTTTCCCTTTAAAACAAACTGTCTAGCCGTGGTATTAATTTCAATTTTTGACATTTTAAAAACATCAATTTTTTATTCGGAATTTTTCTACCCGATAGTAATTAATAAATATTTAAAAAATTATATAACAGCTTTTTACGTAAAAAATTCTCAGATTTTCTCAATAAAAATAATCTCGATTGATTTAAATTTAGGAAAAATACTAAAAATCATGAATTTTCGAAAGAAATGTATTTTCCTTATGAGCCTAGACATTTACATTAAAATACATATTTTTTTTTTAAAGCTGTGAGATTTTTACATAAGAAATTACTAAAAATCTATAAATTTCAGGCAAAAATATTTGAGATAAAATTTGGTTTTGAGGGGGAAAAAATTAGTAATCTCTTGATTGACTTTGAAAAGATGCCTTTAAAATCAAGTCAAAAGTATATTTAAAATTGTTTAAATGGAATATTCGTCATTATTACATATTTTTAATTGATTTTAACATCTTTTGAAAACACTATAATAAAGTTCATTTTTATTAAATTATGAGATATTGATCCATCGCGTTATTTTCACAGTATTGCATATTGCTGTCGGGGTCATGGAAGGGGGGGGGGAGGCATCTTACAATTAGAAGTTTTATAGAGTCAACTGAAAAATTCTAATCAAATCCGTATAGATAATTAAATCGAACAAACGTTCTAGTTATAAAATTTCGAATTTTATCACGATGATTATAAATTTTGTTTGATCTCTTTTATCAAAATGTAATCATCATAGGGTAGCTCAGGGGAAGATGCTATAGTTAACTTTTGATCACAATATCTTTTTAATTATTATTGATTAATAAAAAAAATAAAACAAATTGAAAGTTTAATTTATATATTTATTATAGTTTCTATCGTGATTTTAATACGAACGAATAAAATAAATCGTGTAGCACGGATTAAAGTTAATGAGCTATTTATTTTAATTATGAGTATTTGAAGAAATACTATATTAACTTGCACTTTTTTTTAACTTAATATACAAATATTCGAGTGTAAACAAATATATAATAGATTTAAAGGCCCTGGTGGTTCAGAAATATTTTATTTAACATGACGTACGCTTTCTTCATGAAAACCTAGTATTTATCATTTACGATTGTTGAATATTATTATGTTCTGTTACTCAGCGTACAGAATAAAGTACCATAAAGTATGATAATGATCTGCTGATGAGCTGCAATAGAATGTATAAAAGAGTATAAAATTTTATACACATTCCCTACGTAAGTTGTATAATTTACCGCAGCAAAACCTTCCAAAGACGGTATGAATAGTCCAAAACAAATCGTCAATGTGCAAGTCTTCATACTTTGATACGTTATCATTATGAGGCTTTTTTGCGTGTTCAATGGAGTCGCGTACCATCGGCTGTTGTATCTATGATACCATAAATTAATTTGTATTAAATTAATCTGCTATCTATAATTACATAAATTTGTATGTGTTTAACTGAAATCTATATTATCTTTTTTACACTCACATTTTTTTAAATATATTGTTGCTATGATCTATTATTTCCTGACCAATGTAGTTACAAAAAAACATATAGCAAAAATGTGTGACAACGTATAAAAATGATATGCTCGTACCGTAAATATCTTCTGCTATAAGATACTCGCAAAGCTATGAAACTTAGAACTTCTTAAAAATTGTTACATGATACAATTACATCATTAAATAATACAATTAGATGTTTTACAAACTTACAAGATATAAATTAATACTTAACGATACCACGCCCACTGGACTGCCAAAAACATGGGCAACTGAATAAGTAGATTTGACAGAATCGATGAACCTTGAATAATGATTATCACTAATACAATACGTAAAGCATAATTTCTTGTATTTTTGAAAAATATCTTGTGTGTGGACAGAATTTTATAAATTGCAAATTTTACACTAACTCGATAGCGTTTCGATGACTATTGACAGCCTCCACAATGCTTTTATGATTAATAAATTTTTCCAGAGAAACTAACGAATTTGTCTGTCTTCTGTTCACGATACATTCAATTCTGTAACTATAAATAATTGAATTGTTATATGATATCGAATTAATATATTTATAGTTCTTTTGTTAAAGCATTTAAAAATTCATTCATTACCTAGTGATTTGAAACATTGCACATGTGTGTTGTGCATACATTTGTAAAAGTGTTTCTATGGTTACTGTGATAGTAATACTGATAATGATTATTAGGAAAAAATACAATGTTGACAATTCGATATATTTCTCCCTATCGATAAAAAATTCCATCGAGACCGGAAGTTGTCGTAATTTCCGTGATTTGTTCAATGGCATCACGACATTAAGAATATTTGGTGAAAAAAACATTAATATAAAGAGAAAGAATATTGTGTATATCCATACTGTAATAATACGATATTATAATTCTTATTTTAATTTTAATTTCGTGATTGCACTACAATTGAGAATATTTTGCAAGTTAATTCTATTACTCACGTAACATAATGATTGTACAGGATCTTCCAATGTTAGCGCGATTTTGTATGATTTTAAGTTCCTCTTTCTTTTTTAGTGAATTCCAATCATACTGCACTTGTTCTATAAGCTTTTTCACCTAGAAAAAGATATTATAATGATATATTTAATGATGAATTTGATTGGATACACTAGTGCAAACTGTATATTAAGTACTGTATATAAAGCCGTTGTACATCTATTTAATTTGAGTGTAAAAGTAAAATGCATATATTTTTAATTATAAAATATATATTTTACCTAACAACACGATAAAGTGTATTAAGGATTTCCGATTTTTAGGTTTTTTAATAAATATATCTTTACGTCAATTTGTGTACGACAGCTTTAATGTGTACCAGTGCGCACTGAGTACGTCCAATCGAATTAGCTGCTAATGACATATAAGGAAAAGCTATTTAACTTTTCCAAACGTACTTCACAGTTATATAATTTAATTCAATTATAATTATAAAATTCAATTATATTGTCTATAAACTTACTTTATTGCCATTAATAAGCATAACAAGATATTTAAGTGTAAAAAATATTGTAGGTACAATGGACGATAAAACATTTAAAAGAAGATCTACGGTATATTCCTTAGTTATAAACGATGATAACTAAAATTATACATATATCGTTCATCTACAGAATTTATATAAATATTTGTATAATGTACATGATAATAATTGTATAATGGTCTAATATCTAATATTGTATTTGATGCAAATAAGTTCTAAAATTTTGAGATACTTATTACAAATTAATAATAGATATTATAAAAATAATAATATAAATTCGCGAATTCATAAAAACTTATATCGTATTTTTAAAAAAAGATTACTGGCAAATACATAATAAAATAAAAAAATAGTGTGTACATTATATATGATAATAAATTATTAATCACAAAATAATTAACATTATGGAAATAAATAACTAGTTATAAACAAATATCGAACCCGGATAGACGACGAACCTGAAAAAAGATATTAGACAAAAGAAGGAGAAATAAAAATATGCAATAAATGTATTTCGCACGTTGTGTATAATATGGCCATAGACCAATGCACGTTAACAGTATTCGATTGATTCTATAGTAACGACTCCCAACAAAGACCATGTTTACACGACACTGAAATACTGTTCTGCCGATGACTTATATGAAAATTCTCATTTTAACTAATGTCTATAGATACCGTGTGATATATTTCTTTTTATAAAACGAATAATAAGCGAACTATAGACGATATTAAATATGATCTGTACAAAAGAAATAAAATAGATACTATTAGGAAATTATAAAAGAGACTATTTTTTGTCATTAAATGTATATCATAGAAAAATGGAAGGAAATAGTTTAGTGAATTATAAATAATTCATTTTCGCTAATGGTAGTGAAATATGATGGGAATAATAATAATGTGCACAATTTTCTTCATATGTTTTTACGCAGATACTTTACATTCATCTTCCATCGCCAAATTTTTTCTTATTTCTTCATGAAGCCGGTAGTGTTAGTCATCTTCCTTGTAATAATAGAAAAACTTATATAATATTATTGTGAGTATAATAGAAATCGAGATGATAATCATTGCGACATAATTATCATATTCAAAAAAACCAAAATTGAAAAGTGATGTCGATAACTCAACTTATATTTTTAATTTATTTTATACATACTAATGATGACATTTTAATAGATATTAATTGTATTTGTATTATTATATTTCTAGATAAAATGTATGATATAAGTATATCATATATTGTATGATATACATAAGTATATATAATATAAGTACAGTAGAACTGTTTGCATCATGAGGTTTTCAGCATCGTTTTTTAATTTATACAGATGATTAAAAGAGGGAAAAAATTATCGCAAAATATGAAATTGACATGCTTGCAAGCTAAAATATAATTATGTTATAGCAAATCTAAAGTAAAAATATTCAATAATAAATTATTATTAGTATCAAAATTTTACCGTGGCAAATCCCTCAAACGATGAAATGAATAAACAATCCACGACAATTGTACAATGTCGCATACTTCTTTGCATCACAAGTAGTAATAATTTCTGCGCTTTTAACGGAGCTATGTACCATTGTACGTTGTATCTAAAAGTTTACTATTAGAAAATTATAAACAAAAAGCTTCGATAAATGATAGGTTAAACTGTTTTTAATTCTTTATTCTAATTGTCTAATAAACTGTTCGTTTTATTTATACTTAATAGTCTCACATAAGTATAAGCAAAACAAACAGTCTAAATAATAAAAGAATTTCTAAAATCATATTGAAATAATCAATTAAGCGTTAATGCACATGTTACGTACATTCTGTGAAAAACGTCGCTGCTATGGTCGATTACTTTTTGTCCCATATAATTACAGTAAAACATATACCAAAAATGACCAACAACGAACAGAAAACTAACAATCACTTCAAAATATTCCTTGGATGCTATCAACCGAGAAAGCTATACAGTACGAAAATGATTAATTTACTCCAACAAAGAAGAAACATAGATAAAATATCTAATTAAGATATACATACCATACATGATATATGTAATATCAAATAATGAACATTAATTATTACTTACACGGTAAAGATTAATGCTCAATGATAGTACTCCTAATGGCAATAATAATGAATACGCCCATATATGGCTTTTTTTCAATATTTCAATAAATCTAAATAACAGTAAATTTTAACTAATGTGAAAAATATTCATATATGTATATGTATGTACACATACCATATATACACACGCTCACGCGGGACTAGGAACAAAAGTAACATTTTTTTAACTTTGAAGTGTTATAGCAGTTAAAATATAATATGTTAATATGTATTTATATTAAACAAGTATATATCTTTAGATGTAGAATTTATTTATTTACAAAATTTTCTTTGATTCAATTGTTCAATGTACAACTAGAAAAGTGCCAATGTCCAACTAGAAAAAAGTTATGTTTGTTTAAAGACTATGAGGAATTTTGTTACAACCGTCCCAATTTCTGGGACGATTGTTACAGTAGAGGAAGACAATTGTACTACATTATTTATAAATAAAATAATGGTTATTTTATTGATTTTATTAATAAAACTGTATAATTATGAATATTTATTATATATGTTATCATATGTATTTACTATATGTAGGTACTATGTTATATTTAATAATAATAAAATTTATGAAAAAGACAAAACGAAAAAAATATTCTCTCTCTAATAAGTATAAAATTGAAATATAAAGGAACAGTGTATAAAAATAATATTGTACAAAACAATACTAAAATGAAATCAGTAAGTTCGGAGACAATTGTAAACAACCGACCCCACAGGCATCGATGTTGCTACATTGTAAAAAATATAAAATGTTAATTTTATTTTTTAATTTAATTAACATTTTTGTATTAATGTTAACATTTTTGCATGTCTCAGAAAATCCACTCAACGTCTTTGAGTTAAAATTAACATTTAAAATTAACAGAGTAAATTTTTTAAATAAAAACCTAGATAAAAATCAATTAAAATGTGAAAAACATCAACACGGATAATTATTAAAATATATTAAAGATAATACATTATACTTTTGTTATAAAGAAAAAAATTTGTTAATTTTGTGCACTCAATAAAAGTTATTTGATATATGGAAAAAATAATTTCTGTTTCTGCACTCGTGTACGTTTCGCGAAAATCAGCACGTAACGAACGATTCAATCCCTGGTATCTGTTTATAGAATTTTACCACGCGACTACGTACATATATCTGTTATAGTTTAAGAAATATTAACGATGTTACTATTGTATCCTGTTACTTTTGTCTCTGGTCTCCCTTATATATTATATAAATAACTATGAATAATACTTTATTATATGTTAATTTATCCAATTTATATTTGTTAGTTACAAATAATTTATACTTTTTGTAAAATTTCGTAAGTCTATTTATACTTGATGGAATCAAGATGGATTAGAAGATTTAAAGGAAAATGACAATGCACAATAAAAAAAAATTTTTAATTGTATGTATCATACATATGATAATTACGAACTCGATTGCTTTTTTATACATATTGAATCCACTGATTACCCCTCGACATATTATCGAGCTTCTTTCGGAAGAAGATGCAATATTTTGTATCGTATCTTTGAGCAATGTTTGTTCTATGCGATAGCTAAAAGTGATAACGTTATTGCAACATGTTTTTGTATAAACACTGTTAAAATTAATTTAATTTCTTGAAAAACTTAACTTTGCTTTACACACCTAGCTATTTCAAATAAACCGCACGCATGATGTGTGTAAGACATATGAATTGTTTCGGTAGCTACCACTGTAGTGAAACCGCATACGACAGCCAAACACATTATAATTAAGATTAAACAAAAATTTTTTTGTTGATCCATAAAACATTCAATTAGGACTGGCAACTGTCGTGGATGGGATTCATTTTTATCAAATGTGATATTAAAAAAAAAGTTTGATAGATACTGTATCAGAATGAAGCAAAAAATAGATATATAGATAAACACTGTAATTAAACAATTAACACATGAATTAAAGTGATCGAAGTACAAAATAAATATTCAAAATATTGCTTACATGTTGTAATTATTGTGATGAATCTTCCAATATTTGCATATTTTTTTATTATTTCAATTTCTCGTAAATTGTTTAATTCATTCCAATCACAAATTATTCGTTTCATAAGATCTTGTACCTGTATTTATAAAATATATAACTGTTATTTATATTATTCTTTTTCCACAAAAAATTCTTAAATATAATTGATTATTATTATTATTTCCTTTTCCTGTAAGTTTTTTTATAAGTTTGATTCCTGATACTTTTACCCGTTTTATGTTTAGGCAAAGAACATTATATTTTAACGTATAGCCTAGCCATGGAACGGCGTACGCTAAGACATGTAGAAGAATATCTATATTGTATTCTGTCGTGATGAAAGTTGTTAGCTAAAAGTGACATTCTCTGCTATATTATTTCTACTTTTACATTACAAAATTAGTTTAGAGGAAAATCTTTTTTTTAATTATGGACCAAACAAGATGTTTCTTCCAGATTTCTGAATACCGAAAGAAATATAATGCTAGACAAATTTTACCAGTACGTCAAGTTTCTAAAATATTATAATTGAGATGTAATGTGCTAAAAATAACTTTTTTTTATGTTATTTGCCATTTTTTATAAATACAAATGTTATCTTGTTATTCTAATCAAAAGAGATGAATGTATTTATTTCTCACAAAATGCATTTAAACAAATATTTTTTAATATGTTTTTTTTTAGTATCTTACTTTTTAATCTACATTTTTTTTTAACTTTACTTTTTAATATTAAGCTTTTTTTTATATAAAAAAAGTCATTTTTTAATACTTGTTTATATATAAACCTCAATTATTTTATAAACCTAATATGCTGGTAAAATTCAGTTTGCGCCATCATTTTTAACATCTAAAAACCTATAAAAACACCCTGTCTGATTTAAAGCATTTTTTACTATAAACTAGTATAATTATTTTAATTAAAATATATCAAAAAGTTATTCAAAATAAAAAACATAAATATAAAACTTTGATTTAAATATTACTAAATTTATTAGAATTTTTGTCACAATTTAACGTATGTACAAAAAAAGAATATCCTCTTTTTGATGACAGTAATTATGCAGTAATGTCTTTTAGTGTACCTTGTTTTACTCATTTTTATGTTAAATAGTGTTCAAGAGAATTATTAAATTAAAGAAATTATTTACCTGGAATACCACAGACAATACAAGCATTATTGTTATAAACACTATTGCAATATATCTAAAAATAGATTTTTGATATGGCCATAATCCGATAGAAAGTAACAAACTTCGATTAATTGTATAGTAATCGTTCACCGGACAATCTTGCCATTTCAATGCAACTGTCATAACGTGTTTATTGCCGAATTTCTTTTCACAAATTATATCATACGTTCGGTCTGTTTGATTGTAGTTTATAATTCTCAATTTATATGCATTTAGATAAAATACTGCACTTATGTAAAAAATTACAATAGAGTACTTATTTTTACTATAATCATGTGAATTATAGTTTCGGAGCATATTTGGTTAGAGCATATCTGTATTTATAATCTTCGCGTGAACGCGATATTATTTGTATGCAATAAAGTTTTATTTGTGTGTATATTATATTTGATATTTCTCTCCTATGTTCGATCGGCGCAAGCGCAAATGTAACGTCGCTTTCACACGTTTCAGACGTCCCTCCATTTCTGTTCCAGACGCGGAGCATTACAGTACTTTCTTTGCGTATTGAAATGTGTGCTAGTATCATTTGAGATCAACGAGAAAGATTATAATCACAAGAAACTGCAATTTTTGTACCGTGCTTAACGAGCATTATGAAAATTACATTATATGTGCTGTGAAGACTTATTTTGGATTACATCGAAATCATAAATTAGTAAGCTATCGTAACTATTGATGCAATGCATTATTTGCACTGTAACATACACTTAAAACTCACTATATCGTATAAAATGTGCGTTTATATGTATTATATATATGTATATATTGCTCTTTTTAATAAATTAATTTATTAATGTTAAATTACCTATACATAAATATTTCTTAAGTGGATATTTTAAATGATGATAATAATTTTATCATACAATATAATAATAAATCCTTTTTATTCTCAAGACAAATTAATTTTACAAACCTGATAAAAAATGTATGATGTAATGAAGCAATAACATTTTTCCTATTTCAGAAACGTAGTTCGATTGTTAATGTTGCGTGTATTTTGTTGACTAGTGTTATATTAACCTTTAGTATATTATAATATATTTTTGCATTACGCATAGTTCCGTAAAATATATTTTAATAAATTCCGTAAAACTTTATTTTTAGTTATATTTATAATAAACGATAATGAACATAATTCAAATATAAACTTGGAAAGAAAAGGGCACTAGGAGTTAAGCGTAGATAACTTTACGCAAATGCTGATATGCAAACTTATTTATTATAATAATTATGCTAAAAGCATAACTTTTTATTATAATTTAAATAAATTACAATATTATAATAAATAAGTTTGCTTGATATATCAGCGTTTGCGTAAAGTTATCTGCGCTTAACTCCTAGTGCTCTTTTCTTTCCAAATTTATATTTGAATTGTACAAGAGTTTTTGTTATTTAAAAATTATTATACGTTTTAATGTAATCTTATAAATTGTTTTCGTGTATTTTATTAAATTATTATGTTAGCATTTGCTACAAGCATATAGGAATTATTGGATTATGACAAACTATGTGTGTTCGACTAATGATATTTAAATTTTATTTTACGAGCACGCTCATTGAATAGAATAAATTACCATGAAATACGAAAGTGACATGCTTGTAACCTAAAACGTGGAAATTGTATTTTTGATTATCTAAAGCTAAAATGTTTGGTAAATTATTATTAGTGTAAAGACTTTACCGTAGCGAATCCTTCTAACGACGGAATGAACAAGCCACCAACCATGAGCGTGCAATAACGCGTGGTTCTTTGCATTATAAACAATAATAACTTTTGCACTTTCAATGATGTCATGTACCATTGTACGTTGTATCTACGTAATTAGAAGAGTGTATAAATTTCAAGATTGAAACAAATTTAAAATAAAAACTGTTCTCTAGTATATTATGGTGCATATCTATTATATAATCTCACGTTTTATGAAAAATATCGCTGCTATGATTGATCACCTCTTGTCCCACATAGTTACAAAAGAACAAGTACCAAATATGGCCAAGAACAAACAGAACAGTTGTTATCAAATCCCCATATGCTTCAGTCGTTATTAGCCGAGAGAGCTACGATCACATAGACGATCGGTTTTACTTAATTTGTGACAAGTGCAGAACTTGTATCTACGAATACAATGGTATACGCAAGTGCTGTGTTTACAATATACTCAACTAAAATTTGTTAATTACTCGGCATCATTAATATTGGTAAGAATATATCTATATATAGTTACTCACGCGATAAAGATTAATGCTTAACGTTAGAACGGCGCATGGTATCGCAATGAAATACATCCACTCAAAATTCGCTTTTGTCATTTCGATAAATCTTGAATAAAGATATGAGCAGAATAAATTTACAATATAAATGACTAATGTCGATAATTACGCGTACATACGATTTATAAGATTCCTTGTACGTGAAATTTTTTAAATTATATATTAATATATAATTTAACTTTTATTGAGGAATGAATAATTTAAAGAAAAATTACGTTATAAAATAAAATTGTTTTTTGAATTAATAAGAATTACAGACTCGATTGCTTTCCTGTGTATATCAACCGCACTGATTATTTCTTGGCATATTATTAAGTTTTTTTCAGCAATAGATATTACGTCTCGTGCCATACCTTTATGCAAAGCTTGCTTTATACGACAGCTGAAAAATAAAATAATTTGTAAAGGTTATCAAAATAAGTTGATTCGCTTATTAGCTTATTAAATAGGTTATCTATGTGCTTTTCTATCTTAACTACTTGTGTCTTGAGTTCTGATCAAAATGTTCAAGATATATAGATAGAAACAGAAACTAAGAAAGTAAAGATTAAAGGAAAAAAATGAGCAAAGCTCATATATATTTCTGCCCATTTATTGTGATAAGTAATCAGCTAATAAGTAATTTTGTTTTTTTAGTAAAATACATCGATATAATTATTATACATCATTTAAATAATAATTGTATCGATATATTTTATTAAACAAAATCATTGATTAGTTAAAATAATTAAATATTTGTTAAAAAAAAGGCAGGATTCATTATTTTATTTCTACTTTAAACTTTTTTCTTTTTTTCAAAGAGAGACATTCGATCTCATCGTTAATTAGATTTCTAAAAAAAAGTAACTTTATAATCTACAATATCAACTTCGATTAAAAAATTTTAATTAGAACTCGAGTTACAAGAATTTGAAATAGAAAAAAATGTGTAGGAATCTTCTACTTAATGGATTAAAACATTAAATTTACTTCGCTATTTCGAATAATCCACATGCATGTTGAGTATATGACATACAAAGTGTTTCCATGGCTATCACTGTAGTTATACCACACAAAACAACAAGGAACATATACAATAAAAGTGGAGTAAAATACTTTTGTTGATCTATAAAAACCTCAATCTCGGCTGTAAGATGCCGTATACGAGATTCATTTGTAGTCGTTGCAATGTCCAGGACAAAATTTAATAGAAGCTGTACTAAAATGAAGCTAAAAATAGCCAAATAGGCAAACACTGTAACAATAAAACTAACTCTAAATTGTTTCCAAACCTAGCATGTTGAAAAGTTATTTGAAATGTTGCTTACATGTCGTAAATAATGTAATAAGTCTTCCGATAGCTGAATACTTTTTTATTATTTCGAGTTCATGCGCGTTGCTTAATTCATTCCAGTCGAAACGTACTCGTTCTATCAGGTCTTGCATCTACGTTCAAGAATTCAAAATAATAATTATCCGTCATTTTTTCTAATAAATGTCTTTAAAATATTTTTAAAAGTGTTTTAACATTAAATACAATTACCTTTTTCGTATTTAACCAATGAACGTTATATCTCAATACATAGCTCAACCATGGAACACTATATGCGAGGATCTTTAAAAGAAGCTCCATGCTGTACTCTCTCGTGCAGAAAGTTGTAAACTGAAAGCATTACTTTTTTCCAGATATTTTATCTTTAATAAATTTGATTAATTAATTTCGTTATATTATTGACTTTTAGTTAGAATATCTTTGTAATGATTATAAAGAAATCGTTTAATACATACAAATATGACCATTCTAGGCATCATTGAATTTGTCAGAATTTTATGGGATTAAAATTTTCTTATAGAGAATTTATTTAAATTAATACGATTAATTAAAATTTATTATGCGCTCAGTCTTTACTTGATTTTCCGTTTGTTAATTTTTATATCAAATAATTGTAAATAACAAAATAGTTTGAAAATAATTAAAAATTTTAAAATATTGCCATACCTGAAATATTATGCTAGACATAAGTATTATGATCATTAATGTCACTAGAATACATCTAAAACTAAATCTTTGATATGGCCACAAGCCGATACATAGTAACAAGTTTCGATTAATAATGTAATAACTATCCGCCGTACAAGTCATTTCGGTACAAGTGCAACAATACATCTGTGCTATATTTTGTCTAGAAACATCCTTTCTATACCTCTGGCTAACATATTATATCATAATTTTACATTTTCCACGTTTATTTTTGTTTGCAAATATCGTGCAAATATTGTGCATTAATGTCAAAATTATAAAATTCTATAATATCAAAAAATTACAAAATTGTGTTGAATAACTGGTTCAAAAAATTATGCTTTTATCTTATATATCTGACTAAAGCATTCACAAGTTTGGGAAACCTAATATGTTACCACTTACAAAGTATATTACGAGTTATTTCTATTCTATTATCTACCATTGCTTCTTATATTCGATCGACGCAAGCGCAATTACAACTCCGTTTTCACGCATTTTCAATGCTTTATCAGTCCTATTTGAGACGTGAGACATCGTGGTACTTTCCTTCGACGTATATATGTAACTAATTATAGACATACTAAATTAAGACCAGTATTGATAGTCGGTTCTTATTTCAAAACCTTAAGTAACGTATTAAGATGTGAATACGACTCTGTAATTTTTTATGATATCTTAAAACTGTATTTAAAGACTTAAATTTTAACTATATTTATTTCTATTTCAAAAAACATTAATTTTAATATACAGTATTATACGACTCTAATAAGAAAATGCCAAAATGATATGATTAACGCAATAATATTTGCTAGGCATTAATTATTTTAACAAAAACAATTAATATATTTCGTCATTTTTGTTTTTATGTATATATATATATAACGCATGTTGTGCTCTGAAAAGTGATACAACCTGAAAACAATTTTTTTTCCTTCTGCTTTTTATTCAAAAATATCCGAAATCTCACATTTTTGATAAACATTTTTATAACAACATGGAAACTGCATTCACTACATGAAATGAAAAAGGAATGTAAACGCTGGTATGTTTATTGTAAATGTAAACCGGTGTTTATACAAATTCTTTTGTATATATATTTTATTTCAATATTTTATACTTTTGATGTATGTTTTTTTGGTATTCTCTTACATACGTATAAATTTGTGCATGTATAGATGAGTCAAAATTGTTCAGAATTGTTTTCAGCCTGAATAAATTATAATAAATTATATATCGTGTAAAAACAAAAAAGAGACGGTATGTAGTGTTTAATAAATTAAAATAATATTTATGGTGTTTTAATAAGCACAATATTTAATGTAATCATACTACAGTGAACATAAGTAATAGTAATCATATCTATATGTGAATTATAATTTTTCGTTGCAAGTAAATTCGTATTTTGATGATTAATCAGCACAGTTATTTTGAAGGAAACATTCGTTTGCGGTATTACGCATATATCATCCAGAAGAACATTAACGTATTGACAAAAACATTGTAAAATAAGATAAGGAGCAGCTCACGAGCTGAAATATAAATCATTTATTAAAATTAATCCTATTTATAAAATTGTTGTATTAATCTTCTTCAATGCTATGGACATATCAGTAAATAGTGCATTGTGAGTTTTATGGACATATAACATATTTATTACACATATGTACGTCCAGTTTTAATAGTAAGTAAATATTCAGTATTAAAAAGATTAATATACCGTCGCAAATAAGGTATCAAACTTGATTTTTATTAGCAAATTTAATTAAACTTTAATTTTAAAACTGTTATTTATATGTACATAATTTTTATTTTTTTTTTATTATAATATTTAATAAAAATGAAATTTATGTATAATTAAAGGCACTGTTTATGTATTACAGTTTAATTTCTTGTAACATAATTATTACAAACAAATTATAAGTAAATTGTGGAAAAATATAGTTTAAAATTAGGTGAATGTTTTGTTACATTTGAAATCTACTATTATTTTACTAAATCATACATTTATTTTTTATATAACACTTACCGAAGCAAAAAATTCAAGTGATCCATTGAATACACTATACATAATAAATTTAGAACTTTTTATGCTTCTTTTCATCATAAATTGCAGTAGTTTTTGTAATGGAATAGGGACAGAATACCAAGGTAATTCGCATCTAGACAGCAAAATTTAGATGAATTTATTCTTAAAACATGTTTAATGTGTCATATATTCATAATAGAAATATATTTTAATCAATATAAATAAAATCAATAACTGCAGTGTTTGATCTTTGACAAGTATGCAATAAAATCATATATGTATAATTATTATTCTAAAATTCTACGTATATATTTTTTATTACTTCAAAAATTATATATAAATTTGATAATACAAAATTGTTATTGTAGAATTCTACAAAAAAATAATTGAAAAATAAAAATATTGCAAATAACATACATTTTGTAAAATATGTCAGCACTGCAGTTTGTTACCATCTGCGCCGTAAAATTGCCCAAGAACATGTAAATAAAGTGAACGATGACAAATATTGCAATCAGAAGTAACTCTTCAATTTCTTTCTTGAATCCTGCTAGAAAAAGCTAATATGCACGAGAAAATGTTTTATATCATAAAATTTTTATTTCTCGTATTATATTCAACAATGCATAATAGAAATGACTTAAATTTTTACCATAAAAGTATACTTTAGTGACAAGCTGTGATTTTATTATTTTGTCATAATATAATGTATATATATATGCAATAATAATATGTATATATATATGCAATAATAATATGTATATTGTAACTATCAGGATTGGAAAGTAACTTAAGTAACTTACGTGTAAAGTCCTTATCATTATTGTTACTTTTTTGCTAACAATAGTTACTTTTTTAAAAATTAACAACACAAAATTTATATGTATATAAACAATAACAAAAACATTCTAACTAATAAATAGTTATAGACTCTTTAGATTAATTATCAAGATATTATTTTGCGATGCACAATATCTTGTTGCCGTAAAGGGTGGAATTGTTTGCTGAAGATGACTCGAAATAGAGTTGAAACGTTCAATGTTTATATGTTAAATATTATATTTGATTATTATTAAAATTATCGCTATTGTTCAATCAGCGTTGACTCCTATAGCCTTTTTACATTGTATACATTGTTTTAAATTTTTTTATTATATGTATATACATATATAATATGCATACATGTATATACATATATTAAAATAAGTTTATTATAAAAGAAGGTTACTATACAGCAGAGACTAGTTTAGAGTTTTATCTACATAAATCCATTCTAATGACTTTAACAAGTAGCGAGCACCGCAAAATGTCAATGACTTTGACCACCTTGAAGGTCAAGGTCAACATCAAAGTCAGTCAAAAGTCATTTAGGGCTAGCTATGCAAAGGTAACCATGTTTTACCATTAGTTCTGTTTATAAAAAGTAACACGTATGTTACTGTTATAAAGGAACATTCCAATCTTGTAACATATTGTACAGTTAGCACTTACGCGAAACATGTTGATACTTAGAGAAGACGTGCCTAATATAAGTAAGAGGAAGAAAGATGTTTCGAAGCAGGAATTTAAAAAATCAAAGAACCTTTAATAATATTTTAAAATTAATGGTATTTTCATGAATTTATAATATTATAATATATCGTTCATTCTGAGTGTGCGATTATTTCATTTTAATTTAATTTACAATTTGGAATTTCCCTCCTCTGATCTTCTTGTATAGTGTTTTTTAAATATTAGTAACATATATACTGCTACGTACTCGAGAGCTCTATTATGACTGATTACTGCATTGACAATATTTGTGTAATATATTTTATGTTTTTCTGCAGAGATTTGTATTTCGCATTCAAATGCATGTTTTATGCGTAAACTATAACAGTAAAACGTATTCATGCTGATAATTTTACATATATAAATGCAATGAGAAATATGAAAATGTAAAATTGACGTAGAATTAAATTAAAACGTACTTTAATATATGCTATATGTTTTAGTTGCAAAATTAAATTTTTTAATATATCAATTTAATTCTTTGTCTCGATCATTACCTAGTAATTTTGAATAGCCCACAAGCATGTTGTAAATATACCAAGGTCGTTGTTTCCGTAGCTATTATGGTAGATGATTCTACCAAAAGTGCTATGATCATGTGCATCATTATTGGTATGAAGTACTTTTCTTGATCGAAAAAAAACGTAGCTAAACCCAAAAGTTTAAGTGGCCGTGATTCGTTTAAGGGTAACACTATGTCAAGGAATTTGGGTAATATTTGTATCATTACAAATATGCACAGACTTGAATATAGAATACCTATAAAATCAATCAAGATATAAAAGTAAATTATTTACAGTTACAATATATATATGTATTTACAATGTATATATAATATATATTTTCTTTTAATTAAACTATTAAAGCTTTAAATAAAAAATTCCAGTAAAATTAAAGTTATATTAGAAAATATCTAATCTCAACGTTTGTGTAGCTATCACATGTTAAAGAGTTTTGTATACACACAATACACACACATGCACGCACGCACGCACACATACATACCTGTTACCATAATAGTCAATAATTTTGTGATGTAGGAGTATTGTTGTAAAATTTTTAATTCCTCTTTGCATTTTGTTGAATTCCAATGATAGTTTATTTCATCTATTAATTTCTTTATCTATTGTTAATAATTTATTTTTATATATGTTATTATATATAAATTTTGATATACATATTTTTTAAATAAAAATAAGAACAAATACAATGTAGAAATACTTAAATGCAATATAACGTAATATGTATAAAATAAAAATTTTTAACATTTTTTGTATAAAATATCTTAATTGCATTAAAATTACATTACAAAAGATATACAACATTTATAATATTTGAAATAAATATAATGTAAAAAAATGTAAAACTCTCACATCTTCAGATCTTATACAGAATGTAGCATATTTTAAAGTGACCACTAGACAAGGTACGGCAAATGACAAAACATGAAGAAGATTTTCTAAATTAGATCCGCTTGTTATAATCTTTCCTATCTATAATAATATACATACTTTATTAAGAGAGAGAGAGAGAGAGAGAGAGAGAGAGAGAGAGAGAGAGAGAGAGAAATCTTGATCATTTATTCTATTATACATATACATATATATATTCACACTTGTTAATTACTATATATATATTTTTTTTATAGTATTAGGTTCAGAAATTTTGATTCAGAAAATTTATTTCAAATCTTTTATGTTAGTATAAAATATTTTACTTAAAAAGTAACTTTATTGAAACAAATAATTTGTACCGCTTTTTGAATTTTGGAAGCTTCCAAAGATATGAATTTTTTGTTCCAAAGAAAATGGAACATTTGTCCTCATCTAATCCGTATTCCCGATTTTGCCTCGTCTAAATTATTTCTCTCCTTAAAAAATTTTTTTTTAAATAAAGTTTGTGTTTTTGAAATTTTTATTTATCTCTATCATTTATTTGACAGCAAGAAACCTTCAATAAAGCAAAAGGATATCATGCAGCTATTCGAGCAAAATTTATTGATCAAAGCGGTATGTATTTGATTTAGTAAAGTTTTGAGTAAAATATTGTGCGTCCTGAACTTACATAGAAGATTTGAAACGAATTTTCCGATTATCCTAATATATACACACATCAACACACACACTACACACACAACACATACATACACACCACACATGTAGATAATACAGAATTAATAGACGCTTAAGTTTTTCTGAATCACATTTTATGTAATTTTGTTTAAATGTCAGAATTATTAAAACAATTGTCTACTTGTTGCACAATACTGCACAAGTAATTTTGTTATTATATTGTATAACGGTTTTATATTCAAGTTATTTAAATGTAATGAATGTAAGAATACCTGTAGGAGTATGGAAAATAAAATCAGAATGGAGAAAAATATTCTTTGAATACGTTGATACATCGTATTGTTATATGGCCATAAACCAAGTACGTTTAATAGTATTTCTTGCAATCTGTAACGTTTGCTGAAAGATTTCATCTTTACACGAAAGCTGAAGTACGATTATTCCGAAAGGTGCCGAGAAAGACCTCAATTTTTCTCATCATATTTTATTCAAGATTTCTACTTTTTGCTTTTAAAATTTTATCATACATTTTTTGTGTTATTATACGAAATAATGATAACTATAGATACTAAATAACAATAGAAAAGTTTATGTATCATACTGCTGAGAAAAGAAGGTATAGTGTGTCATTAGATACAATTTATTTTCCAGATAATGTAACTGTCGCGAAAATATTAGTGGCAAGACAAAAATTTGTTTCGCAAAGTGTGCAGATAAATTAATAGTACTCAAAAGAAAAAATGCTTTTTTTCTCTCTAAAAGTTGACGCAGGCGCATTTATTATTTTGCGTTCTTCTTAACGATCGTTCTTCAGTTTTATTCGAGTGGTCGTAGACGTTACTTTAATCCTGCTGCACAATTGAGTGAATAGTCAGTTTCTGTATAATAAACGCAAATAATTCTTCACTTGATCAAAGCTGAATAAAAGAAAGACTGAGATTCCGGAAGCAAGGTTATCACTATGGAACATGACTTTAATAGAATTTTATCGAAATAACACATTGTGTTATTTAAATTCGTTTCATTTCTATGTTATATTACTCGTTTATTTTTTACATTACAAATTGTTGAATAATAAAATTTTGAAGTTGATAGTTTAATGCTTTTTTTAAGCATTATTCATTGTATTATAAATTTTATAATTACTGTGTAAACTTTGTAAGCAAATATATTTGTGTGTGTATATATATATATATATGTTATACTTAAAAAAGTTTATACATATATAAAAATGTTTTTTTTATTTTTGTAGAAAAAAATAAATTTTTAATTTTTATAAAAAAAATATAAATTTATATTTTTTTTCTTATAAAAATAAGTAAATTATTTAAATTCAACATGTTAATTAATAGTGACATGATATCATTGTTTAATTTTACGCTGAATAATATAACTTACATGCAATATGTATTGTGTTACATTTGTATTATTGAATTTATTAGTTGGTAAACTAGGAATATATTAGCAACAAATTTTTTGAGTCTATACTAAATGGAGAAACATTTTAATTCGACCAATTGATTTATTATCATTTTTAGAGATAATTAGATAATAAGATAACATTACGATAAAAAAGTGGCAAAATAACTTAATTATATTAAAATTAGAAATTATTTTTATTTTTGAACTATAATAACGCTTCGTGGAACTAAATAATAAAATCATAACATGAATATAATCACAAAATAATAGATTTCTTATTTTAAAATATTATAGTTATATGCGCAAAGAAAATGTAGGAAAATTAAATATATAAGAATAAAGAAAGAAAAAAAGAAAGGAAAATTTGTTCTTACTAATTTTTTTTTAAATAATGATAATCATACACTTGTTTGGTTACGAAAGAAGTTAAAAAATTAATTTATGGAGATACAGGTTGTGTTCCAAAATTTACAGCCAGTACTAAAAATCTATAGTTCACGTTACGTGCACTATAAATTTTCAATACTAGCAGTAAATTTTAGAACATAACCACAATGTACACAACATTTTAATAATTTCACATTTGCATTTCATCAATATATGTTATAGCGTAATGCAGTGAAAAATAATTTTTTTGTTACAAGGTATAAATATCGTTAATTATACCTATATATTTAATGAGATTCACTAATGTTAGGTAGAAAGTTCAAATCGTAATACTAAGTGTATAGCATATTAATTAATAAATCTCTCGCATATATTATAATACATAAAAAAATAATATCAATAAATATTATATTATTACGTGCAAGATTACATTTACAATATAACAATTGTAATTATATAGACAATACCTATCTTGGACGGTTGTAATAAGGAAAGTAATAAGGAAAGTATCCCCCTTCTCAATTTTAATGGAATATAATAAATATTTCAATTTCAATAAGTATATAGTGACAGTAGTTATTATTATTTTTGTATTGAACAGAGAACAGTAAAATAAGAGAGTGACATACTCGCAAGCTAGAATAAATAATTAATTTTTTATATTTTTATTAAGTAAGTATTAGGCTCGTTCAATCAGAATTACATAATTTCAAAAAATTTTAATTACCATTGTAAAACCTTCTAATGATGGATTGTACAAACCACCGACATCTATGTGATAACTTTTTATGGTTTTTTGTATAATATATAATATTTGTTTTTGTGTTTTCAAAGGCGCATTGTACCACTGTATGCTACATCTTTAATTAAAAAAATATGTTATTATATGTATGTATAACATATTATTTTACTTGTGTTACTTACATTTTTTTGTAAATATCCGCGTCATGATCTATAAATTGCTGTCCAACATAATTAGTTAAAAACATATACATTAAATGGCAAATGATAAGTGTAATAGCTCTTACGAAATCATCCATCGTGCTAGTTGACATTATTACTTGGAAGAGCTATCAAAACAAGATAAGTTTATTGGCAAGTCAATTCACATTCTTCATGTTGTCATACATACTCTATTACTTTTGTTTTTATTTTTTAATAAAATAATTGTATTACCAGAAATAGATTTACGCTTAATGAAGGTATTCCAAGCAATATTAAACCTAAATAAGGAATCACAAAAGTTGATTTAATGATTTCGGAAAATCTTTAAAAAATGCGAAATATATTATATTTATAAAAGATTGCGAATTCTTATCTTCTCTTTAATAATAGTAATAAAATAATTTATAAGAAATAAAGATATTTATTTTTAATCAAAAGGAATAAATTATCTATATCCTGCTAGAAATAATTATAGTTAAATCGGCATCGACTTAATCATTTTTAACATAAAATTATTTTACCGTAAAATTATTTTATACTGTTATAGAATAAAATGCAAAATTAATGAATTTGTATAGATTACTATCATAAGGGAGACCGGGGCTCCATGAGTCACGGAATACCACGGGTCATATGAGCCATCTATTGTACTTAGGTCGCGTCACGCGTTTACACCGTGACGACCTGTTTTAGGTGAGGCCGTTAAAAAACGCGGCCTGACCTAAAGCTAGATTGAGTCATCTCTCAAGTGTTTAAAGCACGAGACCTAAATAATTTAGGTCGAATTTGGGGTATAGGTCGCGGACTAAGCACACGGTGTAAACGTAGCCATTGACTGTTTAGAGAAATCCAGAATGCTTAGGTTGATACAATTGGTATCATATGATTGTTATTTAGTTGCCCATACTATAATATGCATCTAGATGGCAGTGATTCACTTCCGTTATCTTTCCAGACACATGCTGTTAAAGAATCTAGAGGTACGAAAGTGATTATTTTACCTCTCAAAACTTCTTATACGTTGTGTTTCTACAAAGTATAATATACTTATTACAAGTTACATACGTAATTCTACACATCTTTCCGCATTTTCTCTGCAGTGCAGGTAATCATTTATTGTTTAGTCCGATGTTTTACGCGTATCTTTTGTGATAAAAATATAATTGCATAATTTCTTTCGATTTATATTTAAAAAACAAATCAATATTTATGAGAAATGTTCAATAAATCTTAAAATATACATTATCTTTTAATTATATGAAAAATTTGAGACCAAAAATCTTACATTTTAATGTATTTTTTACTGTTTGAATTTTTATACTCATGATGCCCTGCTCTTCCCTATATAATTTTTTTCTCCTGTATTATAGTAATAGTTAGATAATAATAATTAATAGCTAAAGATAATCAAAAATAAACATTTTTTTATATATGTATACATATATATGTGTGTGTATAAATATATAGTATACGAGTATGCTAACACGATAACTCTCTTGTGTTTAATAGGACAATTAATTTCATAAAATTATTGTGCATTTTTTTTGAAAAGGGAAATTTTTACAGTGCAATTAAAGGCACGATGTTGCATAATCAACATGTGTTAAAAGAAACAATTAAAGATATATCATCATACTTAGCTTCCATTGTTTTATGTTGACGAATATGTTTTAAAAGTTATGATTAAAAATCAATAACCGTAAGTAATTAAGCCATAAAGACCAAATCAAGCTCAGTTACCTACAAACTACATTTTTCAATAGATTACATTGTATAAATTATATATCATCGATAGTAATCTTTTTCAGAAATACATATTTATTCATAATATTACAATTTTATTGATTGATACAGTAAGAAGATAATTTAGACAGCACATAGTAGATATTACTACTGTATAAACTAAAATAGCAAAATATATAGTTTAATTAATAAAATCAGAAAACATTTTTTAAATCTAAATTCTGTTTTTTTTTAATTTATTAATTATATTACTAATATTATTTATATTAATACCTATTTATTCAAAATAATAATAAAACAGCATTTTAAAGTATTAGACATTATAATTATATGGAGCGAAGGACCATAAAATAAGAAATAGACATACTTATACCCTAAAATAGAGAATACTTTTTAAATTAATTCATGTGATAATTAATTAAAACACATACACGCATACAACGCACGCACATATGCATGCACATGTAAAAAGAACACGCACTACGCTCAGGCGCATGCATAATACGTTTTAATTTAATAAGATCTCTTACTGTGGCAAAACCTTCCAAACAAGGACTAAACATACCACCGGCATCAACCTTGTAACATTTTGTAGCTTTTTGTATCAAAAAAAGTATCAATTTTTGTACTTTCAACGGGGCATTATACCATTTCGTATCGCATCTGTACATAGTTACAAATAAAATAGTAAATGTCAGATAATATGTAGTATTTATTGCATAATTTACGGAATAATATGTAGTTATTGTGAAAAAAATTGATAGCAATGTGTAACTTACATCGTACGATAGATATGCGTATCACAATTTATAAATTCTTGCCCAGCAAAATTACCTACAGTGAAATAACAAAAATGCAAGACCAATAAAAAGAAAGGTATAATAATTTCCAAAATTTGTTTTTCCATTGTTATCATCCGAGATATCTACAAGCACGAGCGCGTTAATTATATAAAATTGATAAAAATATAACAGATTATTTTCAGAAATTTATAAAAAATGATTAAATAAATCATTATGTTTTAAATGTTGTGTTACTCACGTGAAGTAAAATAATGGTTGCCGAACATACACCCATCATAAGTAATATGAAATATGCTTGTCCAAAACTTGTTTTCATTAAATCAGAAAATCTTACAGAATAAAATATTTTACATTATTATCCTATCAAGATCAATTAAAAAACATAATTAAAAAAAAAATCATTTCAAACTTTATTATTTTAAATTAAATTTATTCTTCCATGTATGGGAAATTATATTCAGATGAATAATGTGAATTAAATATTATATTAATCAATATATGTCTCTACAATTTTGACGTAAGCAGTCACTTCTAAACTTGTAATAATTTAATAATTTATTAACTTGTAAAGTTAAAATACTAACTCGATTGCTCTCCTATGGAAGTCCACTGCAGCGATTATTCTGTTACGAGATATGGCATATTTTTCAGTTATACACATCTTTTTCTGTGAATTAATTTCACTTAATATATTTTTCATACGATAACTAGAAAGATTCAATTATTATATTAATGTATATAACATAGTACAAGCACAATAATATGAATTTAATGTATTAAAATTACATGTAATTTTTAATAATATTCGAAAGTTGTGGAATCTTAATCATAATCATAAAAAATGTTACTTAATTTAATAAAAAGAGAAGAGAATATTAATTAAAAAATACAATTCTCAAAAATTTAACATAAATATGAGTAAATTACGATACAAACCAAAATGAAAAAAGGGTTATTTTTAAGAATAAAATGGGTATATGTGCCAAACTAACTTAGCGATTTTAAATAACCCGAAAGCGTGTAATGCGCTTACGAGTGAAAACGTTTCTGTAGCTACAACACTAGTTGTTAAAAAAAGCATTCCCATAGCTACGTGTATTGTTATGGCATAAAAGTATTTCTGCTGATCAATAAAATATTCCATTGGAAATAGTAGTTTGCGTGGCCGAGATTCATTTAAAGGCATTACAATATCAAATAAAATGGAGGTATATTGCATACAAATATAGAAAAAAATTACGGTGTAAACCAAAACTGGAATAATTATATTATTTAATTACATAACATTAGTTCCTTATAAGTAAATTCTAAAATTCTATCTATTGTATCAGTTTTTAAACTTAATTAAAATTTAATAAAAAATGTAATTTTCAATTTAATAGTGTTTCGTCACAAAACCTATAAGCTTTGCTAGCGTATTTAAATGGTCAATTTAAGTAAGAGTTTATGCGTATATCAATGGTTGATTCGATTTCGTTCCCAACACTGAAATACCAATGCATCAAAGGTACTGCATAAACACGTAGGATGTCCGAATTAAAAAAAAAAACATGAGAATAAACATATATGACAGAACAGTTAGTTAATAAAAATTGCAGATAATAATTCGTTATGATATTACTAGATAATGTTCATCGGATGTAATCATAGTAATAATGGATCACAACACCTTTACAGTATCGTAATGAACAATTAGAATAATGCGTTAACGGGTTTCTATTGAGTGCCAATATAATGATTGTAATTCAATATAATTTTATATCAATAAATTAAATGATTTTTACGGAAAATCGGAGTTTTTATTATATTTTATGCAACAGTTTGGATTATATTTTATGCAAAATTGCACACATTGTGCAAACAAAACTGATTTGACCCATAGTGTAAACTCTTGTTTAGAATAACCATTTAAGTACACTGCAATACTGGCAAAGCTTGTCGGTTTCATAATGACATACCTTGTGTATGTGTGTGTGTGTTTGTGTGCATACACGCACACGCACGAGTATATATGTATGTATTTCTCGTTTTATTAAAGCAATATGATACAATCAATTATTTATAAAGTAATTATTTTTAATAACTTGATAAATAATTAGTATTATTGTAATAGTAAGAATGTATTTGTTTACTGATATTTACTTATTATAAATATTGTAGATAATTTTCCGATGCTTTCTTGTTTACATATTATCTCAATTTCTTGATTATCTGTTAAAACTCTCCAATTATTCCGAACACGATCTCGCAATTCTTTAACCTACTAGTAAATATAATAAGTATTATTATTATATAATATTTTATTTCTTATTAAATTGCTCTTAAACTTACATTTTCTAAAACGGCATAAAATGTGATATACTTTATAGTACATATTAAACAAATGATATCATAACAAAATATATTTAGAAAAAGATCAAAACTGTATTCCGAAACAAATAATTTTGTAGGCTGAAAAAATTACGGTATGTGATGATTATAATAATTGACTATATAAAGTATAAGAAAGTACAATATTATACTAAGATATTCGACAAACTAATAAAAAATTAGTTGATTTCATAATACATTTTCATAATTTAAAATATCACATAAGAATATCTATACCATAAAATCATATAAAAAAATTGATAAAATACAACACGGATTAAAAACATAAATGGTAATTAGACCAGGTGAATGAGAGTATAGCGTTGATTGTAGTACACAAGTAAAAAAAAATTTTTTACTATGAATCCTTTATTCCATGATTTGGTGATAATTTCCACAAACAATTGACAGAATTGATAAAATCGTATATTAAAAACGTATATGAAATAATTATATAAATACCTGACTGCTTATAAACGATACCATTATTAATGAAGATAGTATGAAACGGATATGTCTGGCTTTGGAATCATCATGTGGCCAAAGACCAATTGTCGATAACAAAATACGATTCAATCTAAAATATTGTTCTTCAGGAAACTTCATTTCAGACGATACACAGTTTACACGTTACTGCCATATAGACAATACTGTACTTATAGGTACTGTTTAATACTATCTATAGAAACTTTTTTCTTTTTTACACTAATGTTCACAATTACTTTTTCGTTTTCTAGACTTCTCTGTAATGCGCGTCTGCTATATGTATAATCAAAATGGCAATATTTATTTAAAATTTGAAATTCCTAAATCGTTTATATTTATCCAAATAGAGATAAGATAATAACAGGAAGAATAAGAAATGCATTATTCGTTTAGAAAAGAACTATATCTTCTTACAAATGTGCCTATTAAGAATAATGGTGAGTAGGAAATAAATTATCATAATTTTAAGTGTAGCACATTAATATTTTATATGTTTCTCCTCTCTTAGTAAGCGCAAGCGCAACCGACAATGCAACATCACTTCGTAAAAGTGACTTCATAAAACTTCTAACACGCATCAGAGAACAAAAGATGCATTGTGGTATTTCAATTAAAATATTTTGTGTTTGTGTGGAAAAACTTATTAATTAATATTTATTGTATATTTTAACAAAAAATTTTACATTTTTTACAAAATTTAACAAATTAAAATAAAAATGTTTGTTAGTATTTTATTATATTAACGTTTTAACTCTTTATTTAAAATTAACTACGACTTATGTTATAATTTTTTTAAATAATATTATTTGTGTACAGACCAGAGTACTGTAAAGTACGACAGAGTCGTGCTCATAAGCTGAAATTCAAAATAATTATGCGTTGTAAAGAAAAATTAAATAACTTTTTTCAGTTTGTTTAACTATATATGAAACATTAAAAAATAATTTATATACATATATAATACTCACAAAAAAGCAGACAACTATGAATGTAATTTTTGCAAAATAATTGTAAATACAAAGAATAAATATTATAAGTTAAAGCTTTGGAAATAATAAGATATTAAAATTAATATCGTACTAGCATTGCATTTACCGTTGCAAAGCCTTCCAATGATGGGACAAACATTCCGCCCACAGTCATTTTGCAACTTCTCAAACTTCTTTGCATTATAATTGGCAATAATTTTTGTGCTTGTAAAGGCGCGCCTTGCCATCGTGTGATATATCTAAAAGTTTTTCTGGATTTTAGTTTTCATCATTTATATTTATAACATTATAGTCAATACCATATCATTAGTATGATATGGAATTGAAGTGTTTTTACATATATATTCATAATTATTATGTCAAATTTATCATAAAAAATATAAATACAATACAATAATCAAATATATTACAAAACAGGCAAGTGAAAGTAAATTTAAAATCTACGCGGTGTCAATGTTACATAGCTAATCCTCTATATTGATTAGACACATAATTTTATATCTTGACAATATTTTAATTTTTTAATTTTTGATTCTGATTTTTGGAATATTGATTTGTGCGTATCATGGTTGTTCTTGCTCTTTCCTTTCGGTTGAATTGCATCTGATAATATTTGTCAAACGTTGGATTTTGACAAGTGCTGTTATACTTCCAACCGTCATTGGAAGGGTTAACTATGAAGGATGCCATTTGATCGGAATGATGGAGTCATTTAATCTGACGTGTGTGTATCATGGATTGCGTGGATTTACGTTGGCTTGACTCGCTTTTTTGCGTATTAACATAGAGTTGGTTTGGGATATGTATATATTTTTTGTAATTTAATTTCACTGAAGATGACTGGAATTCAGTCGAAACGTATGAATTTTGTAATTTTGTAATTTTGTAATCTTTTGAAAGAGATTTTTTAATATATTTATATTTTAACGCATTGACAACCGCGTAGATTTTAAATTTACTCTCACTTGCCTGTTTTGTAATATATTTGATTGTTTGTTTATTGAGATTCCAATATAGATGTTAATATTTTTACAATACAATAATTAATACAGATACTATATCAAGGTAATTAATTAACATTGTTACTATACTATTATATTAATATGCGATTTTGTTATAATTTTAATATTTGATTGCTATCCATATTTAGATGATGCATAAAAATTGTAAGAGTTTTATTACTTACTTAAGAGTAATGATTTTATTTACCTGTAAGGATTTTACTAAGTATTTAATATATTAAAAAAATAAACTACATATATTAAGACATTTAAAAAAGCAATAAAATATTAAAGTAACGCTTGATTATAAAACTCAATAGTAAAATTAGTTTAACAGTTCAAAGTGTATCTTAATTATATATCGTTATAATATACAACAAGAATTAAATAGGAACTGGTGTTTATAAAGATATTATTTTTAACATTTTTATAAACTTTTAGAATTCTGAAACATACTTAAAAATATTATGTGTACTTACAAGTTTTGAAAAATATCTGTACTATGATCTATTAAAATTTGGCCAAGATAGTTACCAACAAATATATAAATAATGTGACCAAATATAAGAAAAAGTACTATTAAGACTTCGTTAACTTCCTTTATAAATACAATTTCTTGTAAAAGCTGTAAATATGAGCAATAATTGAAGAAGTTTAGAAATATATATTAAATAGATATAAATTAATAATAAATTCTTATAGAAAATAAAATTTGTTATTTAATATCTTTATGCAATTAATAACTAATATATTAATATATTAATATTAATATACAGGTATATATATTAATAATCAATTGTATAATTAAAAAATATAACACACACACACACACACATATCAATTGACAACGCTTTAAAAAAAATCTTTAAAAGATATATGAAAATATAGGGGAAAATGGTCGAATTGTGTGCACCTAAGGAATATTTGTTTTCCTGAGATAGTTTTTTCTAAGTTCAAAGCGATATGGAAATAGAAATTATTAATATTCTTCTATTATTACGTATCCTTATATTAAACAGATTTTCATTTAATAGGGTTGTATTTAGCAAAAAGGAAAAAATGGAGAAACGAAAAAGTTTTTCGCGCTTTGGGTAATTGTGCGCAAAGCAAAAGTTGTAGGAAATGAATAAACTATAGAATGTTGACAAAAGAAATCAGGAAATATATTTATAATATTGTAATATTAAAAATATATATTATATTATATATTTTTTTACAAAATTAAGCAAGTAGTGACGTCATAATTTGAATATAAAATACTCAGCTCACTTCAAACTCAGTTTCAGTGTAATGGAAAACAACTACATAGTCTATGGAGGGTGGGTGCGCATTTAAAAACATCTGCGCAACAGTTGCCCGCTGCAATCTGACTTCATTTGAAATAATATTACTTCAATATTTCCAAACCAAACTTAATAACAGCTCGAAAAATGCACATAATAACGCACTTTAATAACGAATGCAATTTTAAGCAAACAAATTAAAAATACGGACTTACCACCTTATTTTCTGAATGCTGAAATTATCAAAAAAATAAATTTTTTCATTTTTTTTCTTGTTATGATCGTATTTACATCGTATCTCCTGTGGTTATAACTTGTGAGAACGATCTCCTGCGTAAAATTTCGCCACAGTGATGTCTTCTGCACCTATTGGGAAAGTACCAAACCAAGATGTGCACAATTCGACCACTTTCAGCTAATTAAAGAAGTATAACTTACGCAGTAAAGATTAATAATTAGAGATATGATACCGATTATAAGAAGAATGCTATATGATATCCCTAGAGTGGACCATAGGAATTCGGAAAATCTTGAACAAAAGTTAACTATTATTGCATCGTTGAAATTTACGTCTATCTAGCTGACCTTCTTACTTAACCAAAATTTAATACATAAATTATACATATATTAATACGCTATTTACCCGCATTATAAATAAATCATATATCAAAGTCTCTCAGGATGACCAGGTGGCCTCCTCTATACTGCATAATTACCTTTAAAATGTATAAATAGCGAATTATTATATAATCTATTAATTAAATTTTTGTTTATAGAGATGGCCATCAGCTAGATAAATGTTTATAATTTTCGTATCCCACCCTTTTTATTCTGCATAAATTTTTGAAAAATTTTCAATATCTAATGATATAATATTATATGTGTGTATTATATGTCGTCTAATAAGGATTCAATACTTTAAATATGTATTAATCGTTCAATCAAATATTGTTTCGTTTATTATAAATAAAATGTACCGACTTGAGAGCTCTTTTGTGAATGTGTACAGCCTCAATTATCCGTTTGCAAATAATAATTGCTTGCTTTTCAGATGTGTATCCTTGCAAAAGCTTGTCATTAAATGCTTGGTCCATTCGATAACTATACAAATAGCGATCGTGTAGGTATATAATAAAATTATAGCATATAATATAACCAATATAATTAAAGATTCAAATTATAATAAAATGAAGTATTAAATTATAATACAAATTAAATTAAGCAATCTATATGATTGTGACGTGTTTACTCAGTTTTTCTTTATTTTATTACCTAGCAATTTGAAACATTCCACAAACATGTTGTATATACGTTACATATAACGTTTCTGTGGCTATTAAAGTGGTAACTATTAAACCTGTAGTAATGTATATTTGCAATAAAATCACATAAAAAAACTTTTGTTGATCGATAAAGTATTCTCCTGGAAATGGAAGTTGTCGTGGACGGGAAACATTTAATGGTATAACGATATCAAGGATGCTTGGTGTCAATGATAAGATAAAACCACTTAATGTAGCCACAAAACCTAATACTGAATAAAAAATGACTTTTAATATACAATATCAACTTTTAATATAATTACACTATTATTTATAAAGCCGTTAAGTTATATATGTGTATCTCTTACTTGTCAAACTCAAAGTACACATACTTCCAATGCAAGTGTATCTCTCTATGATCCCTAATTCTATTTTATCTTTAAGCATATTCCAATCTTCTTCTACATGATACATGAGATATCTTATCTGTTCACAAAATATTATAAGAATAAACTTAAATGCATAGGTAAAGGAGAGAGTTTAAAAATAGCCAAAATATAATACGTATATACCTAAAAGTATAATAATTCATTATTTAAACATACATAAATATAAGGAAATAAAAAGGAAATAACATTTATTTTCGCTTGCGGAAAAATGGCTATTTTTAAAGAAACCTTTTTTAAAGAAAAATGCCGGTTAGAGCATTGTCCCAAGCTTAGATTAATGTCTAGTGTTAATTCGGCTTTGAGAAAAATATATATTATAAAGCAGACTGAAAATAATTTATTAAACCAATGTTTAATAAATTATTTTATATCTTTTATGACAATCAAGAAAATGCTTGTTCATTTTCAATGATTTTTCAAAATATAATATATTGAAATAGAGTAAGGTAATGCAGACGGTAATACACTATCAACTCACTTTTTTAGCAACAATATAAAACGTTTGATATTTTATAATATAAATTATGCAAAACACAATAAAAGAAAGAAGTTTCAACATAACATCAATATTTCGTTTCGATGATAGCAATTTCGTAATCTAAAACCATAAATTTCGATAAGTTGGTATTAATCAGAAATTAATTTTTTAAACAGTTAATCTTTATCGATACATGTAAATAATTATATTTGTAGATCGTATTAACGGTATAATAATTATATACAATTGTATATAAATTGTAACATATACTCTATGATTAAATGAAACAGATAATATTTACTATGTGATAGTAGCAGATTTTTTTTTATATGGAAATTTGCATAATGTTCTTTTACCTGACAAAACATCATGAATATTATAAGAATGTTACAAAGTATCATTTGACAATACTTGTAAACAGAATTTTCATATGGCCATAAACCAACTAATAGCAAGAGACGTCGATTGAGTTTATAATGTCCATCTCCAACAAAATTCATCTTCCTACAAGTATCAAAATACTTCTGTGCTGAGAAATGAAGAATTACCTTTACGTTCTCTCTCTTCTGTCAGCTTCTGTATTTATTGAACCATTCATATTTTTCGCTATACAAAGAATAAGTACTACAATTTACGCATAAGTCTAATATAATTTAGTAATTTGCAAAATTATTTCTGTTTCAGAAATATGACTAAACATTTTTTGCATATTTCACATCTATTCATACAGATGCATAAAAAAATGACATGTAGAGAAAATTAGTAATCTACGCAATTACAACATATGTGCCTTTCTTCCAGAAGAATAATTTTCTTATGTCAAATCGCAATTCCGTTTCATTGTTCGTCAAGTCGTCAACGATTGTGTTTAATGTTAAGGCATACAGCTTTCGTATATCAGCTTACTTTTTGATACATGCATATACATTTAAATAAGTATCTCAAAAATATAATTATTCATATCCATATATCTCTCTTGAAATACGACGTAAGTGCTATTTTTTAGGACACAAAGACTAAACAGAGACTATGACAAATTTTTACAGATTTTGAGTATATTTATTTTATAGTGTACTGTAAAAGTGCAATTAAGATATAAGCCGACATTTATAGTCAGTTCTCATATTTAAGACCGTCTTAAGTACAGTTCTAAGATATCATAATTAAGAGCGATATTAACGTTTTGAAACATTATTTAAGACTGTCTTAAAATAATAATCGAACATGAATACGATCATAGATACTTCAATACATTGATATATTTAGTATTTATTCGATATTAAAGAAGTTAAAATGTTGTTTCGTATTATGAGTATTTTAGCTTCTTTAATTCTATATTAATAATGTAAACTTGCAAAATAAGTTCAGATTATATTATTGATGAATGTCTTTCTCTAACATATCGATACACGTGAATAATTATATTTTTCAATATAAACATATGTAAAATTTATATTCAATGAATGTTGATTTTTCTTTTTCTTCTCAATTGTTGTTAAACATATGTTCTGACATCTCACAAAAATATTTCGTGATGCATTTTATTGATCAGTAAACGCCATGTCAAATTTTCTCAACATCACATGCGATGACAAAATATGCACGTAAAAAGTTAATAAAAATATTGCATGTGCCGTGTGTAAGGATAAATCTTGATAGAAAAGTAGAAAGTGAAAAAGCAGCAGTTAATAAAGAATTGCGCGGTAGTAAGCTAGCAGGATAAGTAGTACAGAAAGTTGAAATCGTCGACTACAAGCGTGAGTTTTGATTGGCTGCTGTTTTTCTGCTTTCCGATTTTCTGTCTAGGTCTGAACCCACCCTCAGTTAGCTGTTCCAATAGGTAAGCAGTATAGTGCGACGCCGCGACGTCGCCATCGCGACGCAACGTAGGCGCAGTAACAAACAATAATTCTCTATTGTTGATGTTTTCTTCAATACAGCGTGAATCATTATGCGAAGAGCTTCGGTCGTATATTTCTTCGCAAAACTTCATTTTCGTAGCGTTAACGATGTTAAACGTTATTTGTGGTGAATTTTTTCTCTGTTCATAAAGTGTTGTGTGTTTATCAATGAATTGAGACGTAATGTGTTTTTTTAATTTCTGAAATTTTCAATATAGCGCAAACAAAGTACTTAAAAAAATACTTAAAAAATATTTGGGGATTTAAGTGCTCTTTGACACACCAGACAAGTAACAAAAGGTAAAAGTACAGATAATATGCATTTAAATAAAAATTTTCTCTCTCTCTCTCTCTCTCTGCACAATTTTTATCTAAAATTTTCTATAAATAAAATTTCTTTGTTTCTTTTTTTAGAATTATATATCTGAAATGAAATATGTTCAATGTTAATAAGTATTTATCTTTAATACTAGTAAATATGATAATGAAATTGGCCGATGACGGTCAAACAGGATTTTGGTTGCTAAATGTAATGTGTGAATTTTATTTACCACGTATGTAGTCCTCAATCGCGTGCTGAAATTTTTCCGGATTTACAACGCAACTCTAATCAACTACCGTAGTAATATCACTTTTTCATCACGCGTGCACGTAATGTGCCCAATAACTCAACGCTTTTGCGTGCGGTAAATAGCCAATAACTCAACGGCTTGAGTTATTACTCTAAAGCGGGGAGCACAGACTTTTGCATAACGCATAAACCATATACATAAAGAATTTGATTGGTCCATTGACTCATGCATAAGAAAATGGGCCAATGAAATTCCTTATGCACATGCTTTATGCGTTATGCAAAAGTCTGTGCTCCCCGCTTAACCCCACTCTTCTGCGCAAAAACGTTGCTGTATTGGGCACATTACGACGAGCACTTGTAATGAAAAATTCTGTGTGTAACTCATATGCTCAGTTGTTTATTGTGCGGCACGGGCGCGGGGGAGCGCACTCGCTTCGCTCGTGCTCTCGCGCCCGCGTCGCACAATAAACAACTTACCATACATGTTATACAATGTACTATTTAGTTAAATTGACACAAGCAATCTAACAAATTTTTAATGCATCAGTTAGTTTAAAATAAGTTTAATTCCATGTATGCAAAATATATACGTAATTATGACATGACCAATCACTTGTAAACTTTTCATACATTTTTACTGTTTAGCTAATTTTGATCACAACTAATTATTTGATTATAATTAATCTATTTTAAAGCTGTAAATGAGCATCGAGCATTAGCATGAAAAAATACTTTAAAAGTTTAAAATATTGTAATAATTATTTTGATATATTGTTTATGGGATACATTTGTGACAAATATATTTTAATCTATATTTGTGAATTGTCTCGGACATAATTGCTGATGCACTTCTCATATTCATATACGATACAGTTTTATTATATTGATTAGAAGTGGATTTGTTGTCTATTTTAAATTTAACGCACAGAATATAACATGGTAAGATAAGACAGCGTCATACTCGCCATCTAAAAGAAATAAATGTAACATAATATTAAAATCTACTATATACTTACATTTAATTATTTCATTTGGTTTGGTATGATTATATAATATTATTCGCTTTAATCATATTATATTCATAGTCTTCTAATTAATTATTCAAATTTATAACAGAAAAATATATCGTTACCGATGCAAAACTTTCCAACGACACCATAATTACACCACCGATATTGAGCACGTAACCCTTTACCGTTCTTTGTAGTATAAAGATGAAAAGTTTTTGAATATGCACAGGTGCTGTATACCATGATATATCGTACCTACGTAATTGCAAAAAAAATATGATCCGTTTCTTTGTTTCATTAAGGGAATCCTAAAATCGTCTGTATTGCTGACTGAACCATATAATTGTTGTATAACAATTACTTTTTTCTCCTTAACTGTGAGGTAGAGTCTTATATGTCAAAAACAACAAAAAATTTCAAAATTAAATCTTTTTCTAATATTATTAGTCCAATACAACGCTCTAGAACTGTCACGTCGCTGTACATTGTAACAACATTTTCTTCATACAAAAGCTATGCAATTGTATACTTACGAAGCAATAATCCACAGACTAGTAGTTTGTATGGAAAAACAGCGTGAAGTTCTTAAAATTAGACTTAGATCTAATTAAAATGTAATTGTTATACGAAAATTTATGTGTGTGGCATGATGAGCATGGCATGCATGAGCAAGATATCGATGTAATGTGTCAGTGACATGATTATTTGTGTCAATGACGTTATTATTTGTGTGTAAATGCTATTTCCAGTAAGACTAATCGTCTTTAGGATCTCCTTAAGATTCTTATTAAATGTGTAACATATTATTTGTATTTTTATATGCAAATGACGTATTATGAATTACTTCTAAGAAAAACTTACACTTTATCAAACATAAGAATACTACGATCTGTTAGTTTTTGTCCAAAATAATGAACGAAAAACAGGAAAGCATATAGGCCTCCACTAATAGATCCAGATCCTAACAATTCCTCAAAATCATTCATTGCTAAAACAGCCTCAATTAACTAAAAAGGAGGTATTTAATTTTTTAGATTAATCAAATTCAATTTTTTACAATTAAAAAATATTTTATTGTTAGACAAAAAGAATGGCACATATAGAACAAAAGATTAAGAATATTTATTTATAAAAGTAACTCACACGAAACAGGTTAATAATCATCGCAATAATTCCAAACACAAGCATAATAAAATAGGGTATTTCGTATGTGGACATCAGGTAATCTAAAAATCTACATAGTAAAAAATTACATGAATTAAATATGAATAATAATTGAATTAACGCTTTAATTTCTTTCAGTAAAAAAATAAAAATATCTTACATCTTTTTTCATGATTAATATACTCACTCAACTGTTCTTCTATGAATAGTTATGATTTTTACTATTCTAGCATAAATTATGGCATATTTTTCATTTGTATTTACTGAAAACATTCCGTCATCAAAAACATGTTTCAAACGATATCTATAAATATAGATTCATATTATTTTTGACTAAATAAGATATAATATATCAAAATCAATCTATTGAATACAATTATTGTGTATTTAAGTTATATATATCTCTCTTTTTTTTATAATTTATGTCATAATTTACTTTGCTTTCGCTATGGCTATGCTGTGCTTTGTAAAAATAATGATTAGAGATGCACTAGATATCCGGTATTCGATATTTTTACTATTCGGTTGGATAATCAGATATTATTAGTATTCGACAATATATATCCGTCTGAAATTTTATATTAGAAGTTTATGTTATTCATGCAGAATTTTATTGTTTTTAGCTGAATTTCTTGTATACTTTATTTTTTCTATATTTTTTTTCATATTGAAAAAATAAAGAAAATTGTTATTTTTTCGTTGCTTTTTTTTTAGAATTTTGGAAATTTGTACTAGACATCTGGAAATATATCTGCGATACGATCGGATAATTGCTCTACCAAATATTCCATTGGATATCGGACATCTAGATTGATCCAGTATCACATTTTTGTCAAATATCCGGTATCCGGTAGTTTTATGATCCAGTGCATTCCTAATAATAATTATTGCTAAATTCATTAGAATTATGTAATGAATTATAGTAAAAAAAAGAATTTATTAATACGTTATATGTTTATATATAATGTATAAAAAGTTACTCAAGATACGTTATTATTTTCCAAAATTCGTAGTATCTTACCTAATTACTTCAAATAGTCCACAAGCATGTTGAAGATATAATAGATTTAATAAAGAGGTTACAATTACTGTGATTAGGCCTAACGCGATTGACAATGACTGATGCATCAGAATAGAATAAAAATATTTCTGCTCATCGAGAATACAATATTCCGCTAAGAGAGGTAATTTCCTCGAACGAGATTCATTTAAGGGATGGACAAAATCAAGAAAGCTCGGCAAATACAAACTCAAAATATAGCTAAACAAAAGTAGTATGAGTATAGCTAAAACAGCATTATACTATTATACATATATGAGAAATGGATTATAGAACAGTCTTCGTTATTTCCAAAAGGAATTTTACCATTTATATGAAATTACTAATATATGAATATATTTGTAATTTCATATAAATGGTGAAATTTCTAACATCCTACCGAAGAAAACTATTGAGTATCGCATTCCGATTATGACATGATAGCGTATAATCTCGCATTCTCTTTCATCTTCTAATGTATTCCAATCATGCAGAACTCTATCCATTATATCTTTTATCTAATAATGTTAGTGATAATTAAACGTAAACAATATTATTCTTAAATCTCAATGATACGTTTTTTATAATTAAGTGGAATAAGTAATTTGAATTAAATTGTTCGTACACATATACGTACTCTATCAGTCTTAACAATGAAACTAAGATAATTCGTAATATAGATGAAATTAGGGACAGTGTATGTTAGACAATACAGAAAACGATCCAAATCGTGAACTATGCTTTGCAATTTGATGAGCTGCAGAAAAGTTTTATTGTACAATAATGTTTTTCCAATTAAAAGAAATATTATACATATCAAATCATTGTTGCAGTTATTTATAACTCTGTTAGTTTTACAAATTAAAGTTAATTAGAATTTTTTGATATTTTTATAAAAATGATTTATAGAAAAATGTAAAAATAAATGAAGAATATAATAATATATATGTGAGTTTTAAAAAATTAAACTAAATAAAATTATAATTTAACGTAAATATAAGGAATATCAGTATATACTTATACGTATAAAAAAGCACTAATTTCATATTAGATAAATATGTGAAAAAAAATTACCTGAGTAATACTACAAGATACAAAGACAAAAATCGTGAAAGCTCTATAAATATATGTAAACTTGGAATTATTGTAAAGCCATAGTCCTGTCATTTCTAGAAAGAAACGATTAAATCTGTAGTAACGCTGACCGTTAAACTTCATTTCTCTTCAAAGGCTTCACTACATTTGTCACGAGTTATATCAAGAAGCTCTTTTTTCCAACAGTATTTGTTATTGATTATCACAATCATCGCATTTTCTCAAATATCGCGAATTTTATAATTTTACTTAAGAGATCGTAATAGAAAAAAAATATGACGATAAAGGTGAATTACATAAAATGCGTGGTGGAAAACAAATGTTTGCCGCTTTCATCATTTATTCATACATATCTTGCGCACGCGCAATTGTCACTATTTTGAGATTCACGTTAGCGCGCGAGTATTCATTTTCACACAAACTATTGAATCGTGAAGACGATATTAAGTTCTATGTGTTACGTATTTAGTACTTCAGCATGTTATATTAAAGAAATTAGAAGGTAAATCATATTCAGTTACACATTCATGCCAAAAAAACATTACGTTATAAAGTTGTTTATAACATACATATATATATATAAAAACGAATGTAAAGTGTTCCTAAGAACAGACAAATGAGAGTCAACTCGGTTAATGTTGAGTTATAATCCGTTTATTGGTAAATTAAAATTTATGAACGTTTCGACTCTTCTTTGGAGTCATCCTCAGCATACACAATATAAAAATTACATATATATACATGTATGTAGTTGATATATTTAATGAATCACATGTCACAGAAAGTATCTCTTACTCATTGTTAATTATAGTATATATTTATTTATCAATTTATATAAATCAGAAATTGGTACACACACGCAATAGTATAATATTAATGATAAAAAGAATAGGTAAAAAATAAAATATGTTTTAACCCCTAAAATACATAATTATACTTAATTTATGACATAAATAGTACAATAATAATTGCAAAAAGTAAATAATGTATTTTATTGTTATTTCAAAATTTACTAAATATCCAGAGAAACAGTACTGATTGTATTTTAAAAACTTGCGATTTGAATTTTTTAAACGTGATTATTATGTTTTTCGTGACTTTCTTTGTGTACTCCCATAGATTGAAGGACCATAACGTAGGATGTAGACATACTCATGAGCTAAATATAATAAATATTAAAAATCATTTTCTTTTATGAGATCAATCAAAGAAAATTGCTCATAATTTCTTATACGCAATTCCTTATAATATAATTTCTTATAATACCATAGCGAAACCTTCTAACGATGCATCAAATAAACCTCCAGCTGTTAAAGCACTCTTCCTTTGACTTCTTTGCATTATGAATAGTATCAGTTTTTGCATACATAATGGCGCAGCATACCACTGTGCATTATATCTGTTAATACATACACATACATATACAGCAATTAGTAGACGAGAAGGTGTTATTATGGCATCCCACTCGCATTTTGTACAATAACTAATAATCAACATTTGAATTTAAAACTTAACATTACATTTATCATAATGTTGTTGATCTCAATTCTAGATTCAAAATTATATTTATTACGTTACATGCTATTTATAAAAATGTAGCGACTTGATAAGTCTAGGCCTACAACTTGCTTTAAGAGACCGTAAGCCGTAAGTCATAAGTTGTAAATAACGATATATCGGTCAGAGAACTTACGCTTGTAGGTCGTAAAAATTGGGTTTGGTACATTTTTTTGCATTTGTTTACAATTTTGTATTATAGTTCCTTTCAAATAGTGACGTTTTATTTCCTTTATTTTATCCCAATTTGATATACCCAGTTTGGCGAGTACATTAGAAAAAATATTTAAATGTGTAAATTTAAAAGAAAAAAACAAAATTATTGGTATTTTAATTTTATTTTACATGAATAAACATTCATTGCTAGATTGCAAAAAAATGAAAAAAGAAAATTCGACGAACAGAGATTGAATCCCACCATAATGGTCACGAACTTAACATCTAAGAAACGTCGCCTTCTCATTGATCGGTATAAAAGAGTCGAAATATAACAAACGCTATATTTTTTTAATTTAAATTAATTTTTTTCAGAAAAATGACTTATTGTTAGTGTTGGGTCCTATTTTTTTAATCTCCTTGTAGAATACCATATAAAAACGTTTTATAATTCGGTAACCTCAAGTCCCGTGACCTCCTCTTGTTAGTTACAAAAAATCTTAAGGGGAAACATTTTTTTAAATTATTTTATAGAAAATAAAACTTTAAGCTTTTATTAGATATATTCAGGAAACGAAAAATGATGTAGGTATTCCTAATATTCACAAATTTTACACAGCGAGCATTAGAGCAATCAAAATTTGTATTATAAATGTATAAATCCTAATAACACGAAATGTTGCAAAAAAATATATATATATATTATAAAATTAAAAAAATGTTTTTAATACTTACGTTGCTTGACAAATGCCAATGCTGCTATCTATGACATTTTGTCCAACATAATTTCCTAGAAATATATAATATAATTCTGCAAATATAAGAACGCCGAATACCAATATATCCACTTCCTCCAGGGCTATTATTGCATTATAAAACTTGAATAGAACATTATTTATTAATTAACCTATCTAATATATCTAATATATCAATTTTATAGTTTTTGTATATCATAATAATAATTAACCTTTTTCGAATAAACGATATTGTGTATGTTCTTTTTATCACAATAATTGCATTTACGCTTACATTAATGAAATTGAGACTCATCGAAGCCAAAGCAAATCCTAATAACACGAAATATAATGTTGCAAAACTGTTCGTCAAAATATTGGTCAAACTTCAACAACAAAATGGATATTTTTATCAATTTATTGTAATATAATATTTAAGCCTTTGTACTCAGCCTTTTTTGCAAGGATTTTTAGACACATCTAAAGTCGGAAGATAAATAGTAATTTTTATTAGATTTGGATTTGTTTATAAAATAACACTTAAAAAAAGTTTAATAATAGTTTATCAAATGTTTAATAAATGTTTAATAGTCTATCAAATGTTTAATAAAATAATGCTAATTAAATATTTTACTATATAACTAAACATAATTTTACTTTTACAATAAGTATTAAAATTAATAAATAAATAAAATTATATTTAATTATATTAACCAAATTTAATTAGCATTATTTTACTAAACATTTGATAGCTATTATCATACTCTTTTTTTCTCAGTTAAGTTATCTTTTACATAAAAACACAAAATAATGTTCATAATACGAGTATATAGTGACAATAATTTTTGTTTGCTGAATTGTCCAGGCAAAATAGACTTCGAGTGCAAAGGAACAATATATATTAATACTAACTCTATAGCTCTGCGATGAGCATATATAGCCTGAATTAATTTGTTGTAAAGTATATATTGTTTAATATCCTTTGACATTTGTTGTATATTTTCATCAAATATATTTTCTATTCGGTAACTATAAAAATATAATGGAATTATAAAACTTATTACGATACTGTAGTATTTATTATAAGTAAATGAATAAAATCAGCAATATAATAATTAAAGATGACTCCTGTTTTTAACCTATTACCTGGCAATTCTAAACATAGCGCATGCGTGTAGTGCATATGCTATGAGTATTGTTGCGACAGTCACTACTGTCATAAAACCAGCATACTGAGCTACGACAATATGTGTCAAAATAGCGATAAGATATGTTTCTTCATCAATGAAATATTCCACTAAGATTAATGTTTGTCGCGACCGCGATTCATTCATTGGTACGATCACATCGAGTATATGAGGTAAACAAATTATTACTATGAATCCCAATGAACTGCTAATAATCAAAACTGAAGCAAACGAATTATGCCACATATTTGACGTAGTATAAAGACCAATGTGTATTTTCGTATATTGTAAATAAAAATACTAGTACGAAGAAAAAATTATACGACATATTAATCTAATTATAAAATTTTTTTTAATTCTTATAAAAACATTTAATAATATTTTAATGAAAATATAAATATAATCATGTAATGTACGCGTAAAACAAATTACTATTATATAATTAATTATTATATATTGTATAAATAAAAATTAATGTAAAAGTATATGCTTACAAAAAAGAATTATGCAATTGATACTTGATTTTATATCTTACATGTAAAACAGATCGTATATAATTTTGCATCGCTTGCGTATTTTTGTATTATTTCCAATTCCGTTTGAGCTTTTAACATATTCCAATCATATCGAATTCTATCAAAGATACATTTAATCTGTAATCATAAATAAAATATTTCATTTTATAAATTTTTTTTGGTATTACGTGTCTCATTAATTACTTCTTTTTATTTTTATATAATCGTTATGTTAGAATTTTTAATACATCTACTTTATAAGTATGTCATGGTACTACATATATAAGTATAATGAACAATTTAAACAAATTTTTTTAAATCTATAATAATTTTACAAAAACGATGAATTTTAAATGCATATAAATATGTGAATACTTACATTATCGGTAAATAAGAGACATGCGTTATACTTTATAATATAAATACAAGTCAGAACAATAAACAACAAAATTTTTAAGATACGATCGAGGTTGTATTTTTTTATAAAAAACGTATTGCACTGAAAATAATAATCCTATTAAACGATTATTGCAAAGAGTAAACATAGGTTTGTATAAAAGTTTGTCCAATTACTTATAAGTAAGTCTTGTGTTTAGATAACATGTGCGTGAAATGAAAAATTAATACCTGACATATCAAAAAGGATATAAATAACGTTTCAAAAAAGATTATTTGAATTTTCTTTAAAGTTGAATAAGTTTGATAAGGCCACAGACCGAAACACAACAGAAAAATCTTATTTAGCTTATAGTATCGTTCTCCAACAAAGTCCATCTTTGGTGAAAGCTAAAATGTTTATGTCAGGAACAACGTTGCAAAACTGCATTTCTCCCTCCATGTATTAAATTTAGAAGTTAAATACGTGAATATATAGACCGTGAATTTTTCTTTCTCAAGTATAATTTGATATACTTGAGAAATAAATGACGATAAGTTTACCGTGAGATAAACAGCAGATGTAAGAAATTTATAAAGTATCAGCAGGGGAGAGAGAATGAGTGTAAATAAGGAAAATTAATTTTCCTTGAGTTTCTTTCTATAGCTCGACTATAGAATGAAGAAAAAAAAATAAGAAATAATCAATATAATATTATCAAAATTAGCAATCCATCGTATACTTCTATATCTTTCCCTATAGGAAGTAAATATCTTTTTAGGTATCACAATACTAGTGCAAAGAAGTTTTACGAATAGCTTATAGACCATTTTATTATGATAGTAAGTCGACTTTATCATAGTATCGCGTATTATAACAATGTCTACAATATCTATACGTACATGTGTAATAATAATATCTTTCATATTCTGTGTCTATTAATTCGAATAAAAATAAATCAGGTTTAATAATGCAATAATATGACAAACATTTTGCAAACGCGTAAAAATGCAAATTATGACGTCACGCGTGATTCCTTGTTCATGGATAAAGAAAGAAAAGGTACAAACTGCGCTGATTATCTTTCTATGGTGTATGTTTAATAATACATGTACGTATATCATCTTATTAGATATTGCATTTTTGTTATTCTTTTAATGCTAATTTATAAAACTTGTTCATGTAATATTTATATCTTAATATTAGTCTATTTGTCAAATACATAAATATTTGTAATAATATCGTTGATTTTAAAATCGCGATCTGAGTAAATGATATAAAAGCTCATGTAATATTTAATACATGGTTTATGATATATTAAAAAATATATATTTTTATAAATTAGAGTAACAAGGTTAAGGAACCGTAATAACTATATTTTTATGTATCTTATGTATGTACATATATAGTGTTACGTCTGTGCGTCCTATTATAATTAAGAATTATTGGGCTTTAGCCCCGCCGACCATAATCGATTGCCAAGAAATCAACATATCAAATTTGCCCCCCTCCCCCCCCTCCGACGATGGTTGTTTGATTCTGATTTCTGTGCACAATTCTCGACACAAAATTTATTCTGTTCCTATCAAAGTTCTATCTAAAGAAAGCCTACCACGTTTCTATTTTCGTGAATGCTATAAAGTGCGTGAAAACTTATCGAGTGCGCTATTTGTATGATAATCCGATTTTCACAGAATGCACAGACATAACATTATATGTGTACATAAAATTACGTATTGTGTGTATGGATTATATAAAAAAACATGCACTAAAGTCTATTCTATATGCGTATATAAAAATTTTTTACGTTTTGAAACCTGTAATTATGCGACTACATAAGTCATAAGACATTTAATATATAATGCAACATTAAATAACATGTAAAATGAGTTGAAAGAAGAAGTATTCTGATGTGCAAGATAATTAACAACATCGAATTACCTGAATGAATAAATATGTCCATTTAATAATATTAAAATAATTTATAGAAGATTCTACGAATATAAAGATTTTTTCTCTTATAATTATTTCGAAATTATAGAACAAATCACCGTAAAGTAAGATATTGACATGCTCGTAAGCTGTAAATTTATGTCTTGATATAAACGAAGTTTATGGTATAGCTACTACAAACTTAATTGTATTGATTACCTTAGAAAAACCTCTCATTGAGACTACAAATATACCAAAAACGAAAGAAAAGTTTTTCGAAGTTCTCTGCATTATGAACAATAACAATTTTTGTGCACGTAATGGTGCAGTATACCAGTAAGAATCATATCTACATAAAACAGAGAAAGCAAATATTTTAATTACAAAATATTTTAAATATTTGTGGCAGTATCTTACTTTAACACAAATCTTAGTTTTTAAATATATTTTTGAGTATACATTTTTCAAATACATTATACATATAATAAACGTTTTTGCTACTTACGTCACGTTAAATACTTCAATGTAGTGATCCGAAATTATTTGTCCACCATAATTTCCAAAATACATGTAACTGAATTGTGCAACAACAAACGTAAAGGATATAAACATTTCACTCATATTATGCATAGATAATGCGATGAAAACCTAGCTAGAATTACGTGTAACATGTAGATTTAAAAAGAGTCAAAAATATTTTTTGCTAATTATAGAAATTAATTGACTAGCACATTTTAATTTGAGAAAACGACACTCACTTGAAATATATTAAGAGTTACTGAAAGTACTCCCACACTGAGTACTATGAAAAAAGGTACTTTCAAATCAGATATAATCGAATCAGTAAATCTAAAGGGGTTTACAACGTGAGATAGTATAATATTTAATTTATTGATAGTATTCGTGAAATATAATCGTTAAATATAATACAAATGATTATAACTGACACAATGAGACAAGTATAAAGGTAAGTTGCAGGAAGTTGAAAGTGCATAAAAATAATAAAATAAAATCATTAAATTATTTCATCAATTTGAATCAAAAAAGCTTAGAACCAATTCAAAAATATTTGTTTCGAATCTTTTTTTAAAATTCAGTTTTTAATCTTTACTTAATGATATTCAAGTAGTAATTTGTAATATCCAATTAAAAAATTGATAGTACATTTTATTATATAAATTACAAATAATTAAGCTAAGAATAAAGCTTTAAGGATAACATCTTTTTGTATTTATTAAAATAGTAAACGTAATATAAAATAAAAAAAAATACCTAATTCAAATGACTATTTAATATTAAAAATACATATATTAATTAATTGTAAAATGTTAAAAAAATATAATCATGCTTTTTTAAAATTATTGTACTAAAATCTGTAAAAAAATACCGACTCTATAGCTTTTCGATGAATATGCACTCCGTTAATTATCTTTTTGTAAATTATGTGATCATTGTGGGAAGATGATACTTTTATAGGCTTCTCTGTCACTGCATCTCCGATGCGATAGCTGTATATAGATGTATGTGATATTTTTGAATCTTTTCAAAAAGTTTGCGATTTTATTTTAATTATAGAGAGAGAAATTATCTCCGCGTTTAAAATCATAGCTCTACTAATAAGATAGAGATTAAATATAGATTATACAGAATTTTGTAATGATTGTAACTGCTTAAAAGTAAATTCTTGAGATCACCTTTCAGACGATAATCCTAATACCAAAATATCGAGATTACGGTAGTTTTCAAATTATAAAGTATTTAAAGTTACCAAATCATATCGCTTAAAGTTTGTGCATTTAAATTTGGTTGACATTTTGCATTACATCATACCTGAACTGTAAACCTAGCATGAACTTTAGGCGATACAGTTTGTTAACTTTAAAAACATTTATAATTTAAAAATTATTATATTATGACATTTTGGATACACACACACACACACACACACACACACACACACACACACACACACACACACACACACACACACACACACACACACACACACACACATATGTTAGGAATGTTTCATCCTGTGTATACAGGGCGTTCAGCATAATGGTTCGCACAATTTTTTATACACTTCCGATGGTTAAAAAGAAAGATTGAAAGATGAATATTCATCTGGGCTACAATATGTATATATAAAAAATTTAAACTAATTTTTATTTTATAAAAAAAGTCTAGATTATTTTTAAAAGTCTAGATTATTATCTTCAATTTTTTTTAGCATATATTATAGCCCACACACATATTTGTAAAACAAAATATTCACCTTCGACCTTCCTTTTTAACTGTCGAAAATTTAAAAAAATTCTGCAAATATGTAAAAAAATTCATGTAATTCCATTTTAAACAATAGAGGTAATCTTCATATCTTTTTGGTACCTCCACTTAACAAAAAACAACTTGACCAAAACACGCCCCCCTCGAAATCGTTTTACTTTCATCTGAAACATTTTTTCGTATCATCAAAAACAAAGTGAGTTATTTAGGTGATTTATTTTAAATGCCTCACCCTGTATTATGTATATACATACATAGTTTTATTATTATATGTAGTATATAAAATATACATATATTTTTACATAATAAAAAAATATATATATTTATATATTTCATTATGTAATTTTATTATACATATAAGTACAAAATAATATAATATTACCTAGCAATTTTGAACATTGCACAAGCATGTATAATATAACTCATCAGCATAGTTGCGACGGATATTGTCATCATCATTACTGTTGATATAGTTAGAATGGTATGCAATAAAAGCCAAAAAAAATATTTTTCTTTATCAATAAACTGTACTAAGACATAGAAATGTCGTGGCCGAGATGCGTTCAACGGTACTATTATATCTAAAATCACTGGCAATATGTGGCTTATCAATACAATAAACACACTCACAACAACGACATCTATAATAAAAATAATAAAAATTATTATTTCTTCAGTATATTTCAAATAAAAATATAAGAAACAATATTGCCTGTGATATATCATTCTTACTTAGTACGAAAATTGTAAATCGTCTGGAGAATTTGGTATACTTTTCTAATATTGCAATTTCTTCTTTATCCTGAATTATAGTCCAATGATACCACATTAGATTTATTAGACATTTCATCTACAATTATAAAAACATATTTCGCTTAATTTTATAATAGGCGATACAATGGAAAGGATAACTTACTTTTTGGCTATTATAGAAGAAGGCTCCGTGTTTTATGATGGATACTAATACGGGAAGAGCAATCGATAACACTCTCAAGACTAAGTTTACAGTACAGTCTTCGCTGATGAAAGTCGTAAACTGAAAAATATTAATTTTGTATTTTTTAAATATACAATGATATTATTCGCATTTATTAATATATTAAAATACTTTCTATGTATTTCTTGTCTATTGTGTGTGTGTGCGTGTGTATGTGAGCGTGTGGGTGCGCGCGCGTGCCTAAATATTAATCTTTTTCAAAATAAAAGTCACCTTCATACTATTATAAGTATACAGATGTCATACCTGGAGCACTATAAATGATATTAGAACAGTGAGGTAGAATGCAGCTTGAATGTTTTTGAACATTGATTTCTGATAAGGCCATAAACCGCATATTAGTAAAAGCAGTCGATTTACATCATAATATTTATTCGCGGAGACGAACATTTCTCTTTGAATGTCGAAACTCAACTGCAATGCTGTCGCGATAATTATTCTTTTTCTCCCTTCCGCAGTATCTGCATTATTATTCTGTATTCTCCCCTTATTTTTTCCGTAAAAACATCGAATATATACCCTTAATGTAATTGCAAATAATATCGAATGATTTAAAGAACGAGAATACTTATTTCTAGTACGAGGGACATAGCGTGTAATTCCAATGTACAATTAGGTATAATTTTACTGCAATTTCTAACTGATATTTTCACTTAATATTACACGGACTTTGGGATAGAATACAATCATCTTACCAAGAAGGCAACTTCATTGATCGATGATTGTGCTTTCCTTCGAGTTTGTGCACTGCTATGAAAATAATCTCTTGGAAAATATTCGCAACAATGTTGAAGAATTATGTTCTTGCGAGGTTTAACATCTATTGCACTTTGTAAATTTATATCATATTGAATTATTTTTTAGAATACTATTTATTTCGCACTTTTTACCGCGCTGACTACAAATTAGTCCCTCAAGTTTCATTATTTTATATTTTATCACGTTGTTTGAAATGGTATTCTTTCACATATGTAGTACTAGTTATTGCGATTAATATCACATGGCTAAATGATTGAATTGAAATGACACCCGAACGGAATTTGAGAGATTCAAATCCGAATCCCGATTGAGGTAATGTTTTTTGCAATAAGTTATTTACATCAGGTTTTTAAGATGCTAATAGCATTATTATTAAATCAACAATTAATTAATGTAATTGTAAGATTATTTAGTTCATGATTATGTTTCAAGTTCAACAAATCGAATAGCTGCACAGTTTATAAACTGACAATTATATTTGTATATCACATATAAATATTATTAAGCATTATATAATATATATATATATATATATAACCGTTTTAACAAAAAAAATAGCTTTTTTCTTTTCTCTTATTATTTGAACACTCCTCGATTTAATTTCACTTAATAATAACATACATATCACGATTTTTCACGATTACACTTCGTTTTATTATCAAGTCGTAAAATATTCTTTTATTTTATAATATAAAATATACTTATTTTTATGTAATGGATTATTTGAAAACGTTAGGCATAAGATTGATGATCATTTTTTATAGTAATATATAATATATATAATTATTTATAATTATTTATAATATATAATATTTTTTAATGGAGTATTATTAACACAACTACAATTCGTGCAATTTATTATAATTATATTATTTTTGTTATAATACATGTTCGTCATTGCGTAGAATAGATTACCATAAAATAAGATAACGACATACTTGTAAGCTGAAATTATATTTTATCATATAGTATTATTTATATATATATATATTATTTTTATAATTAAACATATTTATAAGAAATAAAATCGTAACATTGCACAGAGACTAATAATAATTATGGAACTAGATACTGATACGGAATATGCAATACGCAAGATCATATTTACATACATAATTTGTTAAATAATTGCACTGATTGTTCATTGTAAATTTTCTCACCGTAATAAAACCTTCTAATGAAGCAACATATATTCCTCCAATTACTAAACCGAAATGTTTTGTATTTTTTAGCATTAAGAAAAGAATTAATTTTTGCACCTCTATTGGTGCTATGTACCATTGCACATGATATCTGAAAATTCATTTTTACGATATAAACTATTTATTATTGTATAGTTAAAATATATTGCTTATTATCCAATTTGTTCTTAATTATGCAGGCACATACAAATTGTGCAAAAATTTGTAATAACTTACAACGCTGTTAATACATCTGCGCTATGATCCGTAATTGTCTGTCCGCCATAATTTCCTATAAAAATATAAAAAAAATGAATAATGACATAAAAAGTAGATATCGCTAGCTCATTCGCGTTATCTGCAATTAATGCAGCTTTTATTGCCTGAAATTAACACGTTAAAACGAAATGAATAAAAATCATTTCAAGTACAGAATCAAACTGGTAATGCATGAATAGAGATTACTTACGTGTAATAAATTAATTGCCAACGAAGCTACACCTATTCCCATCAAAAAGAAGTAGGACTCTTTAAGGTTGTCTAAGGCACGTTGCGCAAACCTTCAAAACAGCAAGGAAATTCGGTATCTATTCATGATTCATTCATTTCAACATCAATTTGAGTAAAAGAATAACAGCAGTCAAATTCTGTAATCTCTTATATAGGGTATATATTAGAGTTGGGTAAGTTAACGTTTTTTTAAACTAAATTAAGTTAAAGTTCATTACTTATAAAATTAATAAAGTTACGTTAAAAGTTGAAGGAACAAAACATTAACTTAATAAAACTTAAGTTAAAATTGAATTAACTTAAATTTAAAAAAAGTTAATTTAAAAAATATTTTTTTTGAGGTCACACACACACACACACACACACACACACAGAATATCTTCATTTAAAAAAAAATGATATAACTTTAAATAACAATTATAATATAAATCATTAGGTAAATTAAATTTTTTTATTCACATATAAGATATATCCAAAAGAATATGATATGTATTTAGAAAATGCGTAAATGTGTAGTATCGTTTTATAACAATTCTGCATCTAAGGCTTATTTTATATTTATTATATATTGCTGAAATATAACTTAAATATAAGCAAGAGCTGATAAAACTTAGCGAGCTAATCAAAACTATGGTTATATCTTATAGCGTGCGACTCTTATTATAGAATCTGTAATCACAAAATCTTTGAATTTTTTTAAGTTATATCAAATCTTATTTGAACCGTGAGAGTTTTCAAACTAAATACCGATGAAAATAAGTCATTTATCAAGTTGGATCTTGGATGCTTCTAATATATAATTTCATGTGAATTGATATATTATGTATGTAGATTCTTAAATGCGCGCCGAAATTTTTCTAAATTAATTTTCTAATGCTTTAAGATCTTATAGAAAAAATATTGGCATCAAAGGATATGAAAAAAATTTTAATTTAAGAGAAAAGTTAATAAATTAATATTTAAAAGTAACTAAAATAAGTTAAAAATTAATGCATTTAAAATTAATTAAATTATAATAAGTTAAAAGTTATTAACTTTCAACATTTTAACTAGTTACTAGCCAACTCTGATGTATACGCGTACTAAGTACGCTAAAAGATTTTAAAAGGTGATTTCTCGCACAAATTCAAGACAAAAAAGTTTCATATAATCATATATAGTATATGATCTGAATGGTTTAGTTTCAGAGTGTTAAAAAATAGAGTATTAAAATATTTCGTTTTTTCCAAAAATTTAAAAAACGTTCGAATTATTTTGATAAAACTTTAAATATAAGGTGGTTTTCAAAATTTTTAGATAAAACGAAATTTTTCTTTCCACTTTAACATGCTGTTTTTTTTTAACTAAATGTGTGAAAAAAAATAATTCCTTAATACCTTTTTTAATGTATTTAGAATATACCCTGTACAATTTACTATTCCAAAAGGAAGTATTACATATTTAATATTATACCATTAATAGTAGAATGTACATAAAAATTATCAGAAAAAATAACGATAAAATAAACATTTTTTAATAGCATAACAGTGATATAATTATTGTATATATGTATAACTGAAACTTCCATATGGTAAATCAGAGTTCAAGTTTTGAGGTTATTCATTTTTATGTCACGCGAACGCGTGACATAAAATATTATGAGTAACTAGTGGGGGTATAGTGTATATAGCGCGGGACGGGCGCGAATAACGCACTCGCTTCGCTCGTGCTTTCGTGTCCTTCGCGCCATAACACTAGCCCCCACACGTTACACAATGTACTATAATAGATGTATTGTAGTATACATTGCAAAAAAAGTTATTATTTTAAATTAATATACTAACTCCAAAGCTCTTCGTTGAATGTTGACGGCGCTAATTAACTTCTGATACATCAGGCGATTTTTTTGAGAAATTGATACACGTAAGGTATTTCCGTCCAATGAATGTTCGATACGATAGCTATAAATACATACTTCATGTTAATTAGAACATATCTTGACAAACATATGTAAACATCGAAGACTTCTACCGGGTTATTTTTAACAGAACACACATATGCCGCATGTATGCTAAAACCATCGATGTTGTGGTTGTTAACACGAAAACACCTATAAAAACAATTATGAGAAATAAGTAGATGTATCTTTTTTTATCTAGTTGTATTAAAATATCTTGTCTTAAGAAAGATTTGTTGGCTATCGCTGAATCATCGATGTTGATCGGAATAAGATGCATTAGCACCAGAAAAAACCAGCTTAATAAGCCGCACACTGAAAAATTCTTGAATTTATAAAAAAATATTCATCTAAAGTAGATTTGTTTTAAACAACAAAATTATAAATCTATCTTTATCAAACAGGACTCTTTTAAAATTCTTACAAAATAATGCTTCTGTAAGCCGCCTCGTAAACGTTCCATATTTTTTTATTATCTCAATTTCTTTAGAATCTTTCAGCGCATTCCATTCTTCGCAAATCTGGTTTAATAACTTTTTCATCTATAAATAGTACATGATTTCTTTCGTAAACATCGCGCACGCGTGTGTGTGTCATATATCGTATTATATCAAATTACTTGGTGTGTATATCGTACTTTTTTTGACAGTAAATTCTTATGGATTTAGTATTTTAAGAAATTAAAAGTGGAATAATGACTCACTTCTTTCGGTTTAATTAAAAAGGCGATGAATTGCAATATACACAAAATAGCAGGAAAAATATCCGAACAGATCTTCAAAGCTAATTTAAAATTGTATTCATAAATAAACAATAATCTAAACTAAAAACAATAAAATATAAAGATATAAAAAAATAGTCATAACTCTGAAATATATTCTTTTGGTTGAATTAACATGTACCTGATAAACCACAAACCAGATAAATATTCCTAATATGGACATGGCTCGTACGTACCGCAATTTCGTATTTTGATAAGGCCACAAACCGCATATCACTAAACAAATTCTATTAACATTATAATACCAACTCTCAAGCACGATCATCTTTCCATGAATGCCAAACTATATATGCACTCGATAACGACGAGAGCCTTTTTCTCTCTCTATAAAGTATTACAGATAGTCGAAACATGATTGATGCGAATAATAATAATTGCGAAATTATCCAGAGCTATATGCAGAGCACTAGAAAGTTTCGATCGATTATGCACTTATATCCTTCGATATTTTTGTGAGAAAAAAAATAAGCTCAAATTACATTAAACACGCAACTCTTCATAATAATTTTTAAGAGGGAATAAAATAAAATTCATGTGTGAAGGAAAAGATATATTTTAAATTAACACAAACTTATAAACTAGTAACGTTAGATATTATCATTCAACCATTGTATACTGCGTTTCTTTATTTTACTAATATTCAATAAAGAATAAAAATTAATAAATTATAGATCAAGAAACGCATTCTTAAAAAACAAAGTTATGTTAATATTATAATTTATAGATAATAATGTAATAATTATATTTTTAGCAATTAACAACTATTGCAAAATTTGAAAAATAGAATAAACAAGAAATATTTTACGAATAAACAACATTAATCTTTTATATGTAATAAAATCATTAATATATTTATTTCGGCATGTAATTAATATATCACAAAAATAAATGAACAACATTATAAAATAGGATAATATCGATAAAAGCATATCTATACTAAATTAAAGAAGATATAGAAAAAAAGAAACATCAAAATTGTGTTTAATATAATTAAATAAATTCTTAAATAAGGTTTATTAAAATCTGTTATGTGTAAAATCTCTCGAATATTAAGATAGGTAATAAAATATGTTTATTAATGAAAAAAATAGCAGAAACAATTGTTTTATTTAATCAAATTATATCTTCCTATGTTATTCTACTGTAGAAAATTTTTCCATGAATATTACTACGAACTACATTTTCTGTGTTGGATTATGAATCCGTTGTATTACAGGAGTAAAGTATCATCGCGAAGGATAGTGCCATTTTCGAAACCTATAACAAATAATTCAATGAAACTGAGAGCTTGTTAATAAGAGATCACTATCGCACTCTCTATTTGCGCTATCTCTTACCGTGGTAAAGCTTTCCAATACTGAAACGTATAAACCACCAATATTCGGTACAAGGCTTTTCGAAGTGATTTGCATCATAAACAATAACAATTTCTGTACTGTTACAGGTGCCTTGTACCACAGCGACATGTATCTAGAAAAATTTAATTTTTTACTGATACACTGATTTAATGTCACTAGACACTAGAATACAATAGATACACCCTCATTCGGCAATCTTAAGGAATTAGTTTCTTATTAACAAAAACTACGAAAGTACAGAATTTTTCAATTCAATTTAGTCTGCTTTATCTACTCATGAAAAGTCGTTATTAAACACCTTATAATATATACATTAAGTAATAACTTTTGTTCACCTCGAATATTTTCGCAATTTTTAGAAATATAAGATTATTTATTTACAAAAGTTTTATAGTATCAAGAAGACGATAATATTTGTAATAATCTGAGATTGTTAATCTTCAATTATTCATATTGTATGCAATTTATTTGATAAATGTAAATAACTTATGTATTTCTTTGTTATACGAGAAATTAAACAAAAACTGCATATTAAATGATATTATATTTATACATATATTTGTAGGAGAGAATAGGGCAACGCCGCGCCCTCATACGGCACATTATTATTGTAACAATTTGCATTAGCCAATACTTCGAATATTAATATTATTTGATGCAATTATGTTTAACTAAGTGATGTATACAAAATTTCAAAACAATTCATCTTTTTTTAATTTTTATCTATTAAAAGTTATTTTAATATACCTTTCTTATACGTCAAATACATACATATAATTTCGTTTCTTCTAATAAGCCTTATGCATGTACATTAATAATTGAACAAGAGAAACATTACTTTCTTATTGAAATTTTTTAACTAAAATTTGATGACAAGATCAGAAAACGGTATCGATTTCAATGATCTTTTAGTATAAAAACTGCAGTGCGTCACATTACACACTGGGTAATACGACGCAAATGAACTTTTTTATAAAGCCATAATTTCATATAATATGAGGTGAAAATGTTATTAAATCTGTAATACAGTGATAGACGAGATGTCAACTTTGCGTTTAAAATGTTTTTTATAGTAAATATTCTACTTTTCCTTAGTTGCTCCGTATTCCCTCATTCTCCCCTATATGAAAAATTATTTATAATAATTTTACACAAATATAAACACAGACTTTTAAAAAATTTAAAATTAATAAAAAGTTTAATTAATATATATGTGTATATATATATATATATATATATATATATATATGAGGAAAATAAATTTATAAAATAATTAAAGTAAAACTATTATATATGATTTTTTTAATTTATGTATAGTTTTGTATAAAAAGTACAAATTTGCTACTCACATTGCATTAAAGAATTCATCACCATGGTTTACCATCATTTGCCCGATTAAAGTACTTCCAAATAGATGAAACTCATGTGCAACAATATAACTTATTCTTAGTGAAATTTTAATCCAATTATCCCTATGTATTACTGCGTTCACAAACTATTAACATATTAGTAACAAAATGATTTAAATAATTATAATTATAATAAAAAATTATTTTAATATGTATGTGCGTGTATGAGAACATTTTTTTAATTTTAACAAACATCCTACACAGCACATTTTATCTTAGAAATATCCAACGAACGTCATTTTAGAATATTGCAGTAATCTTGTGATATCCGTGGACAGTTCCAGTTATTCAATGGATATTCAAGAGATGTACACATAAGTGTCCGCATATAAGAGATCCCACGAACGTCTTAGATCCACGAGATATCACAAGTATATCATTATAAAGGCCATTCTACATAAAACGCAGAACGCAGATCGCAGGTCATGAGTGAAACGTATTTCAGATTGTGATAGGTTGCAGACCGAAATATGAAGGACGCAGGACGCAAAAGTTGAAAAGGCCATTCTACATAAGACGCAGAACACAGGTCGCAGGTCGCAAGACTAGAAACTAACCTAACATATTTCAGTTATAATAGGTTGTAGGACGCAGAATGCAGGACGCAGGAAGTTGGGTGAATTTCAACTTTTGCGTCCTGCGTCCTGCATCCTTCATATTTCGGTCTGCAATCTATCACAATCTGAAATACGTTTCACTCGCGATCTGCGTTCTGCGTCTTATATAGAATGGCCTTTTCTTTCAATATTGCAACCTGCATAACAGCCGTCCTCTATATTACCCGGACAGTACAACATTTCCAAAGGATGTTCTAGGCTTATTGCTATCGATATTAATAAATGATTAAGACCTCTGAGCAGTGTTACCAGATTACAAATGCTCGGCCTTTCGCACACGTACGTAACGTCGCTTGGCTTTGTGTACGTGGCGTCGGCGTCGCGTGGCTCAGATCTGGTAACACTGACCCTGAGTAGACCATATTGGAATTGTAACATAACAGAAGCGAGAGATGACACATTAATTTATATTACGTGCCATGTAAATATATAAAAGACAATTTGAATAAATCGAAACGACAAGATCGCTTTAAAACACTTGTAAAAATGGACAAAGACTCTTTTTTTTCCTTAACAATTAGTAAATGGTCATAAACGGCACGTAAAGTAAGTCTATGTATGGAAAACACATGATTTAACAATTGTTGAAACAAGTAAGAAACATGCTTTTACGTATAAAATTTCAAGATAACTTTAGTTTTCGTCTATTTTTATAAGTACGAGACAAAAGTCACATTTTCACAATTAAGCACATAATAACGAAATGGCACCTAACACAAATTTGTCGTTAAAATCATCACTTTTCATGCATATATTAGTTCAGCCCTTTATCATCGCAAGACTATATTGTTCACATCTAGATGGCTCTAGGTGCATATGCTCAAACTCAGACTTACTTATGTCATTTTGAAAAATGTAATATATAGGTAAAATTCCAAATAACATAAAGTCTAAAATTGTGACATAGAACGTCTTTAAGTCGTCTTTTAGATACAAAAAATGTCGGTAATTGTTCACTTTAGGGGAGCCACCTCCAATGACCTTGACCTTGACATATGTTGTCAAGATCATGACTCTGAGTAACCTCCAACAAGTTTTAGCCGTCGCTTCGTTAAAAAGTTATTAACAATCATAGTTTTAAAATTAACATATGATATATAATACATGTATGCTATTAAGTACTATTCTACACCTTTCCTTGTTTAGGAACGTTAAACTTTCTACGCGAAGTAACTTTTATCCTCCCCCCTCCTTGTACAGGGGCACACGACTTCTACGATTGTACTGTTGCTATGATAGTACTGTCGGGGCAGACCTCTGTCGACGGTGTTCTATTTAATATATAACGATTATGAGTCTATTACTTGATGTTTTACACACACACACACACACACACACACACACACACACGGGCGAGTGCAAGGGGGTGGCCTTCAGCCCCCCCCCCGCACCCACACCGTCGACAGAGGTCTGCCCTGACAATACAATAGCAACAGTACAATCATAGAAATCGTGTGCCCCTTTGCAGGGAGGGGGGGTGAAAGTTACTTCGCGTAGAAAGTTTAACGTTTCTGAATGTACTGAGCTTGCAACTTCTATGTCGCTTTATACACCCTATACACCCCTTTGCAGAAATGATACATTATTTTTAAGACTTTAATTTTTCATAACTTTTTAACGAAGGGCGAGCGACGGCTAAAACTTGTTGGAGGTTACTCAGGGTGACAACATATGTCAAGATCAAGGTCATTGGAGGTGGCTCCCCTAAAGTGAACAATTACCAAAGGCAACATTTGAGGCACTGCTTCCTTTTCGCGTTTCAACTTAAAAAAAAAACGCGGCTGAGGCAAAAGAAATTTGTTCGGCTTTGGGAGAAAATGCTTTATCGTACAGTATACATGTAAAAAATGATTCCAACAGTTTTGAGAGGGAAAGTTCGATCTTGAAGATCGTGAACGTCCTCGTCAACCAAAAAAGTGAAAGACGTAGAGTTGGAGGAAATTTTGAACGAGAATTCTTGGTAATCGCAATTAGAACTTGCAAATACATTTGGAGTAACCCAGCAAGACGTTTTCTATCGCTTACAACAACGGGGAGGTCAACAAAGGTTGAGAATTAATTTGTACTCCTAATATATATGTGATATATATATATATATATATATATTGTATGTTTGAAAGCCGTTATAGGATATTAGAAACAACATGAACTATAATGAAATATTTGATATAAGTTATAACATAGATATTACAAAAGAGGAGGTACTTACTGTATATAAATTTGCAATGATGGAACATGTGCCTATTACTAGGATAAAAAGATAAGTTATCGTAAAACTTGTAAACAACAATTTAAAAAGCCTTGAAAGCGCAATAAATCAAACAATAGAACAATTTTATTATTAAGTAAAGAATTAATAATTTTGTCATACTTATAGTTTTAGATACTTACTTCTGTGCATTTCGATGAAGTTCTACTAATCTAATTATTCTATTGACGATAACGTTTCTGTTGTTAAAGCATGCTACTTCCTTCTTGTCCATGAATTGTTTCATTCGATAACTGATGATATTAAGTTGTTAAACCGCGCAAACAGTACAATTATTCATTTTCTTATAATATCAATCTAAGAAAATACTGTTAAAAGTTTCACAATTTTTACATTTCTTGATCTTACCTGCAAATTTTAAATAGTGCGCAGCAATATAAACTAACCATTAGACCCATCGAAACGACAGTTACTATCGAAAAAAGACCAATAATCGTACTTGTTATAGAATACAAGAATAAAGAATAAAACTGTATTCCATTATTTATATTTATGTGGTATTTTGGCAAAAATGATAAATAATGTATACGTGATTTATTTAACGGTTGAAAAAAATCGAGGATGTCCGGTAGATATTCCATTATTAAAAATAGAAGTGTCATAGGTATTAGCAGCACTAAATTATAAGATATGCCATACATTATAAAATTTTCTCCATTTTAAATATAAATTAGTTAAAACATCTTTTATACATAAAAATAACATTATTGCATACATATAAGAATAATTGTAATGTTTTTTCCTTGAAGAACATAATGTTCTACTATTTTAATTTCCTGCACATCTGTCAACATTCGCCGATTATTAATAATTTCTTTTATTATCTGTTTTAGCTGTATCAAATGAATTTTAAATTAGGCAAAATCTCAAATAAGTATAAATATTTTTTATGGTAATCGGTTTTATTATTTAAAATCACAGCTCAACTTACTTTCTTAGCTTTGAAGAAAAATATGTTAAATTCTAAAACACATATAACAGACGGAATAGCGTCCGATAGAAGTCTAATAATGACATTTGTATTAAAGTCGATTGTAACAAGTTGTGCAAACTAAAAAAACACATGTTAACAATATGACTAATTCAACGTTTTATTTATTTTGTAAGATAAATTTTTTATTTCCATCAACAAATTATTTTTATAACGGACATAATCTTTAACCAATTTAAAATTGAATAATGACTCAAGTATAATATAATAATTATTCATCCAATGTTTTTTAAGAAAAAAGCTTTAAGTAATATGTAATAATCTTTACAGAAATATTTTTTTAACAATTCTCTATACTCTTATTTTTAGTTTCTCTTCAAACATTCTGCTATCTAAAGCTTCTTTTAAAAGTTTCTCAAAGCATTAAAGTAATTTCAGCAAATTTCCTCTATAGAAAATAAAACTTTTTTCACACACACACACATACACATACGCGCGCGCGCACTTATTTGTTCGTTTTCATCAGCCATTATAAATATCGCTAAACTTGCTTGAAAAATACAAAAGAAGTTAGTAAGAAAAATCAGTCAGAACCACGTCATTTAGCAAACTTATCATAGTTTGGATTTGTGATTCCTAACGGCACGCTCAACTACTACATACATCCAGTTCGTGCATCGCATTTAAATTGTAAGAAGTTAGCCCTCCACTTTTGGAGTTAACTTATTTTGAGAATTGTATTGAATTGTGTGCTAGGTTTGTGCTACATTTTGTGGATGAGTAATATTTTAGACTTTTTCTCTTAGTTTATCGATCCCCTATACATTCCCGAAGTTTTGGCACTTAACTCCAAACACTCTTAGAATTACCTGAACAATTGTATAAGAAGTGAGTAACATATAAAAGCCCACTGCACGAAAACGTTCAAATTTCGTTTTTCCATAAGGCCACAAACCAAGAATCCTTAAAACAGTTTGAGTCAATTTATGATAGCGATCGTCGAATATATACATTTTCTTGCAATGGTCAAAACACGAATGGAAGGTGGATCTGCAAGAACAGATTTCAAACCGTAGATTTCAGAGAGTACATTTTATTTCATGCATCTTTTCCTCTATAATGGTTTATTTAATGTACCAATCAATTTTATCTTGGATTTTTCGCAGCGCATGATAGACAGCGGGAAATACAGAGTCGAGAAGTGAGTGACAGTTGCAGCAATTTAAGCATTGTCCATGCGTACATGATGGAAGAAAAAATTACGCCGAACTTTTCCATTGGCTATCGTTGATATACCGAGATACGAATAAAGCTAAGGAAACATGAGTCATGTAAATGTTCAGTATAAAAAAAAATCTGTTCTTACTAGTAAATTTTCATAAGTTATATATCCTATTCTATTCTAAATTAGCGCAAACGCATTCGCGTGGTATTGTGACTTTGTAGAGTTTTATTTCAACCGCTTTGTCGAAGGAACTCTTTTAACTTCATAAAGTAATATCGATGATAGTATACTACGTATCTCTTACCGTTAGTATAAAATTATAATTCCAAGTGGGAATTTTTATAAATGTAAACAGTGTGTTAGAATAATTAGAAAAAAACAAAATTAAAAAATACGAGTGTAAAAAATAAGTGTAAAAAAACTGTGTTAATATATTAGAGTGGAGCTATTCCCAATGTTTCAATCTTAAAATAACATAAAATTTACGCAGTGACTATAAACAATATCTTTTTGCAGTAACATGCTTATGACTATCTTATAACTACTTTTTGAGAGCACAATAAATATAATCTTCAAATGTTCAGTATACGCTTTAAAAGTATAAACACTATCGTGTTGAATAATTAAAATTCCTTCAAGAATAAAACACTTCACGTGAACTTTCAAGATTGTGCCAGGAAAGTACAATGATTAAAAGTTGTAAAATCATTATCAAATAGTTATAAAAACGAAACGATAATGGTAAAAATACAAGTAATGCATTAAGAGAGTTACATACAATCAGAGGAATAGAAAATAGAGATCAGAGAATGAGAATTTCGACTTATCAGAAACCATGCGTACTATGAAATAACAATTTATGATAAGCTGAAATTTCTCTTTATTTCCATCTCTGTTTTTTTAAATATTATATAGAAATCACTAATTTTTAAATGTAAAAATAAGATACTAATGTATTTAACTTAATACTAACGTATTTAACTTCAATATTTTATAGATTTTGGATAAAACTACAAAAGAAGGGAGCAACTACTGATGACCTTGATCTTGACATATGTTGTCAAGGTCATGACTCTGAGTGACTTCCACTAAGTTTTAGCCGTCGCTCATTATTCGTTAAAAAATTATTGATAAAAAGTCGATAACTATTTCACTACTTTACGTGAAAAGTCAGATAATTCCAGACAGAAGGGAAGTATGGAATGAACCGATTAGGAGAGTACGACGTTCCACACGAAGCGACTCCATATCCTACTTTTCCCTTGCCAAGAAACGCACGACTTTCCACGTGAAATTCCACCCCACCTCCCCCCTGCCGAAGGGCGCATGATTTTCCAGTTTCCACACACACGGAATTCCACCTCGCTTACAAATGTAGAGAAGACTGATTCTAGGCAAAGTCTGTTTTTTTTACAATTAAAAAATACGTTAAGAAACAATGTTGAGACACCATATGGTACGTTTTCCGGTATAATGTTATATAACCGTTTTCTACCCCCGCTGGATATTTGTATAAAATATTATCATTAATGTTCATGATACCGCGTCAAGTTAGGGACGATCATAAATTGCACGCAATCGCTTTTTTTTTTACTCCGGAGGGAGCGACAGAATGGTTGAATCATCAAAATTATACGTTATGTTTATTCGATGTAATTTTCCCAAAGCAAGGGTGAAATAAAAAAGTAATTCGGGGAAAAACGCTACTGTTAAGCACATATATTCTTGAATAACTTCTTAATGTTATTGAATTACCAGCAAAAAATTAATTTTGAAAACCTTTCTTTATTTATACAAATTTATGAATTAAACTTTTAATATTCTATTTTATTGGAAAAATTGATATGTCATACTCTGCAAAAGTGGCATCTTCCTATATATATATATACAGATAAGATGTCACTTTTTGGAAGATTTTACAAGCAATTAAATAATATAATGCAATGTAAACTTACATATTTTATATATTCACAGTTCATAATTAAGAGTTAAGCTATAAAAATGCATAAAGATGTAATAATACGTAAATTGAGGAAATATGAAAGACACAAATTTTAGAAGTATGTTGAACATACTTTTATTAATTTAAACAACACACAAATAAATAAAGTGACATTTTCTCCCTTGTGTCATCTTCCTCTGAATTACCTTATTTCCCACTTTTTTTCTCACATTCACGCAGGTGCAATTATGGATTTTCAGAAGGTTTTTTTGCGCGACACCCTTATAGTGGTGTGAAACGTCGAACATCACGCTTGCTTTGTTACGCGAGTGGTTTCCATGACATACTATACACAAATTCGTATTTAGTTTATTTAGTTATTAAAATATTAATTTGTAAAAATTACAGTTTTATTGTTATGTAAGTATAAAATTATGTCAGTGAAATGTATAAAAAGTATTATATATATGTTAAAGAAAGTGATAAATTTAAACAATAAAATTAATTTTCTTAAAAAGGTTATTCTTTTTTAAATATAAAAGTTCAATCAAAAAGATACTGTTTGATTTTACTTATATTGTCATTGCTATGGATTACAACATAAGAAACGCATATCACAATAAATTTAATACAAATTTGAAATGTAATAGAAATTGACAATTTTAGTATAAGATAAATAGTATATGAAAAACAAAAAAAACATCTATGAAATAAAGTAATGAATTTTGAGTCCATTAAATTTTTTACTTTTGCAAAACAAAATTATAATATAAATCCACATATTTATACTTAAAAAAATTATCTGGAGAGTCCGTTGAGAGAATACATCTGAATTTGGTTAAAAAATTATATTCCATAATAAATAATATGGAAATTTCAATAAAATTCTTAATTTTATTTTGATTGTTATTTTATAAATAGTAATTTTTGCGAATTATAAATAAATAAGACTTGAATATTAAACACCAAGATTGATGTTTCATATTTATCATAACACATTTTAGAGTTTCTTTTTATTGCTAAAATTAAACTTAGTCTACTTGATGTTATCGCAAATTCTGATATTCTTTAATTTGTTGAGTAATGTTGTTCCATGAAAGGTGAAAATGACGTTGCATACTCGACTGCTTCCTAATAGAATGTCAGCTCTTTATGAATCTCATGTAGTTATCTACAATGGACTACTAAATACTATATTGCATCCTATGTGATCATCGTGTGGAGTAAATCACCGTAAAGTAAGATATTGACATACTCATTAACTAGAATAGATTTAATTGTAAAGTAATTTAAAATAAACAATAAACTATAAATACATACATACTATATATATATTCGTAATACGTATATGTATATTTTTATTATGAATACATTACCGTGGCAAAGCCTTCTAGAGAAGCGGCGAAAATACCCCCGATAACGAAATAGTAATTTTTCGTATTTCTTTGCATTATAAAAAACAATAATTTTTGTGTTTGTAAAGAAATCGTGTACCATTCTACGGTATATCTAGGTATAAAAACAATTAATAGATTTCAATTATGCAAAAGTTTGCAGTGAATGTAGAAATACAAATTGCAATTGTTTACTTAGAAATTTATATAGGTATTTAAGGATATAGTAATACAAGTTTGCTCCCGCCGTTTTTACAGGTATAAAACTATCTATATAAAAACGGCGGGAGCAAACTTGTAGACCAAAACACGATGTTTTTAAATTTATATTATTTTTAGAATGTATTTATTGGAAGAGTGTATTAAATGTTAATTACATACGTTGTATTAAGAATACTGATATTATGATCTGTGACCATCTGCCCGGCCAAGTTACCAAGGAACATATAAGCAAAATGGGCTATAATTAAAAAGCCGCATGCTAGCATTCCATTTGTATCGTTTGTAAACATTATAAGTTGTAGAAACTGTAACATAATTTTTTTTTCAATGAAATTGCAATTTCTATCATATGTATTATTTATAGTTAATTTGATACATTTCTAATATTATTTTATGATAAAAAGAATTAACTTTAATGTTAATCACTTTTTGTATCTTCAGAATGACAAAGATTAAATATAAATTAGTTATATATATATATATAAATTAGTTATATATATATATATAATTATTGTATTATATTTTATTTATATATATAAGATATATACAATTTTTTTGGAGCATATAAAACAAAGTAGCCAAAACAGGTTGATGTACGTATACTCACTTGAAACATATTAACGGTTAAAGATGAAATACCAATACCAATTAATGTAAAATAGAAATTCATAAAACTGGATAGAATAAATTCGGCAAACCTATTATTAAAAAACAAATATTAAAATATGTTATATAACTTTCTGATATTTTTTCAAAAACTTGTTTTTCTTTAACCTTTAGACTGCCGGGATTTGAGATACTAAACCGTCCATTAAAAGTGGCCAAATTTGTGTCTTGTATCATGTATCAACTATATACAAAGTTCATATCATAGGCCGAGCCGATATATCGGCTTCCCGGCAGGATAAGGTAAAGAAAAAATTTTGGATCATGAAATTTTTAAATAAGTATTAATAAGAGTTTTTAAGGGCGCTGACACACTCACGGGGGGGGGGGGGGTGCAAGGGGGTGGTCTTCGGGCCCCCCCTCCCGCACCCACCCCGTCGGCAGAGGTCTCCCCCAACAGTACAATCATAGCAACAGTACAATCATAGAAGTTGTGTGCCCGTTTGCAGGGGGTTGGGGGAGGTGAGAGTTACTTCGCGCGTGGAAAGTTTAACGTTTCTAAACAGGAGGAGATGTAAAATAGTACTTGTTATAATACATATATGGCAGAAATGATACGTTAATATGTATAATTTTCGAGAAGTGATTAATTTTGAAACTTTTTTGTTAATAACTTTTTAACGGACAGCGACCGCCACCTAAAACCTGCGGGAGGTTACTCAGGGTCATGACGTTGACAACATATGTCAAGGTCAAGATTATCGGGGGGGGCTCCCCTTTTCTATATATTTATCAAAAAAACTGATTTTCCTCAGAGCCGATATATCGGCTTTCCGGCAGTCTTAAGGTTAAAATACATGAAATACTAACTCGAGTGCTCTACGATGTATATCAACGGCGTCGATTATCCTTTTACGAATAATGTAATCTTTATTAGATTTAAATACTGACGGTATATTATCACTTACATGTTCAAGACGATAGCTGCAAAGTTCAATGACATTTCTATGCAATTCAGTTATCGGGAAAGGATAGTGTATTTATTTATGTATTTATATAAATTAATAATCTTTTGTTAAATATGTTTAAATTCTATTCGTCGTTAGAATAATTATTACAATCAACAGATGAACGGATTGATTAACAATTAAATTCTAAAATAAAAGAAATAACATATATACTAATTTTATCCATTGTCATATTTAGATTATTATCATCTTCCTGTATGATTTATTTAATTTTGTTAAAATATAAAAATGACTATCAATATGTTGTATAATATTAAATAATTTTTGTAAAATTATTTCTTTTATATCAGAACATATACAAAGAAGAGATTTTTCATTTTTTTAATAAACTATATTATTAAACTATTTCAATCTTTTTTACAATGTTTACCTTGCTATTTGTAACATTGCGCAAATATGATATATGAATCCCATAAGCATAGTACCAGTAGAAGAAACTGTAATTCCTCCGATATAAACGGCCAGTAGATTATGTATTAAAATGGGATAAAAATATTGCTTCTGATCAACAAAATATTCGGCTAAGAATGAGAAATGGCGCTCACGAGATTCGTTAAGAGGTACAATAATGTCAAGAAATTCCGGAAGAAATTGAAACAAGCCGAAAATGTTCAGAAATATTATTATTAACACTAAAATATAACACTATAAAATATATAACTATATAAAAAATATATAAAATATATTATATATTATATTATATAATATCTATGTATAATTATATTCATATAAGACTTAGGGTTATATCTTAAAATTTTCATTATATTTTTGATAAAAACTATTTACTATTTTAATATTCAATACATAAATCTAGTTATTATTTTATTTTTCTAATAATGATAAAAAATGTTGATATAACAAAATAATTATTTTATCGATATATTTCAATGTTTAAATTTTATTAATATTAAAATTAATAGAGACTAAAATTTTAAAAAATAAATAAATAACTCAATAGGCTCCGAGTTTATACTAACAATAAGACGTAAGTTACTTTTCCTCACGCGTGCACGTAATGTGCCCTATACCGCAACGCTTTTGCGTGCGGTAAATAGCCAATATCTCAAGCCGTTGAGTTATTTCTCTAACCCCACGCAAAAGCGTTGCGTTATTTTTCATAATGCAACGCAGTGGTAGCGCTCGTACAAATAACAACACGGAGAAACGCGCGCGACCATTCGTCCTTTCGAGGCATCTGGGGGGGTGGGGGGTTAAGCATAGTTTCCTCCAATAATAAAAGTAACTACGACAAAACAACAATACAGTATCTATAAATATCATTCAACTTACAATAACGTTTAAATTTATAATTTCAAATTGTAATAATCTCACAATTATAATTAAAAGTAATGAGCAATACAAAATTTTGTATTGTTAAATATTTATTTACGAAATATTTTAATTTATTTTTCGGGGAGGGGGGCTGCGCCCCCCCTGCTTCCTGCGCCCCACGCACCATCCCATAAATCGCACTCGCTTTGCTCGTGCAACTTTACATTCGCACTCGCTTCGCTCGTGCGACTTTATAATTGTATAACATATTACTAACACAGTGCACTCGTAATGAAAAAATCTATGTGCAACTCATGTACTTATACTTGTCTGTAGTGCGGCGCGGGTGCGGGGGAGCGCACTCGCTTCGCTCGTGCACAATAAACAACTTATCACACATGTCACACACACAATGTACTATTAAATTTTACTATTATTAAGCTACATATCTTTCAATACTTACAACATAGTCCATGTTTATAAAGTATACTCACTATTTGATTCTAATTTTAACAATAAGTCCATGCAAGTTTATATAAAAACAAAATAGTCAACATAATCTAATTAAATTTTTTACCTGTCATTGTTATCATGAATAATTTGGAAGATTCAGCATATTTTTTTAATATATCGATTTCATCTTTAATTTTTAACGTTGTCCATTCATAACGAACCCGTTCGATAAAGATTTTTATCTATACTTTCGAATAATCTATGTATAATAACCTCGGAAACCGATAATGATAAATATGTATAATTAAATATACTCGCGTATATTTTGCTTATTTTTAGTATCGTATACCTACTTTTTTATTATTCAGAAGAAAGGACATGTATGTCAAAAAATACGTTAAACAAGGAAATGCTTGCGAGAGAACTTTTAACATAAGATTTACATTGAATTCTGACGTGATAAATGTTGCCAACTGTAAACAATAATTTAAAAATCCATGTATTGTACTTGACTTAAATGATGAAGAATATTCTCTCTTAATAATTAACAATTATTATTAACAATTGCTACAATTTTAAATAAAATCTCTAATAATATTAGATATTATTACAAATATAAATATTTTGAAAAATACAGTTTACGCAGTTTCTCTCTCTCTCTCTCTCTCTCTCTCTCTCTCTCTCTCTCTCTCTCTCTCTTTCTGTCGTTAACTTTATTTAAAGTTATCAAAAATACTGTTATTTAACGTACGTATAACAAACCAATTATATAATAACTATTGTAAAATCAAAATCAGAACAATGCAAGCAAACCTGAACAATTAAAAAAGAAATGAGTACGCTAGGAAACAATGTAATTTGAAAAATGCTGAGTCTCCACTTTTGATAGGGCCATAATCCCAAAATTATTAATAATTTCTTATTAATATTGTAATATTGATCTATGAACGATATCATTTCTCTTCAAAAGTTGAGCAACATATGAACCAAACTTTTTATTTTCACTCTTCATAAAATAACATACAACTGAATATCCCTAATATTTTCTCTTAAACTTTTTTAAACTATAGAGGAAAAGAATTATTTTCTCGGAACACAAACAGTAGGTAGAATATATATAATTTAATATTCACCTATTTTGAAATGAATATTGCGATATAGTTGGATCAATTATCATTATTGCACCTTTAGAAAGAAACTATCAAATATTTTTCTTCGTATAAACGTTGCGTATACTATTATCGACTATCACATATTTCCTTTTTCATTAACGCAGGCGCAGAAAAAGTTGTCGCTAAACTTTTTATCAGTATAGTTTCAATTGTCAAGCACTACACATCTCTGATGATTTTTCAAAATTACGATATAATATCTTATCGCTATAAAATATCTTTATTATCATTATATAAATACCTTTGGGAATAACTTGTATGTAAATATATTGATGGTAAAAAAAAGCTTTTAATGTAATACTGTTTATTAGTTATATAAAAGATGCAATTTTTATAAATGTTATTGTCAAAAAATGTTAAAAGAAGTGAAGATATACAGATAAGATACCTATATATAATCGTGATTATGGTTTTTGTGATATTATCTTATTAAAAAATTCTTATAGTATAATTATCACCACTAATTATAATACAATCTTTTATGATTTAAAGAAAATACATAAAATCAGTTCTAATATTCAATTTGTAAAGCTTATTTAAATCAGTTTTATCAATATAAGCATGAAATATGCTATGATTTCTTATTATAATTCTAATTTATTTTATTAGTAAAATTATCGATTTTATCAATATAAACTTTAATAATAAATGTAATATACATATCTTGTTGCTTCGAACAATAACATTTCATGTGACCAAGTATAGAATTCTTTCTCTTATTTGTAATAGTTTAATGATATCCTTTAATTAACAACAAAAATTTAAAAGAAAAAATTTTTATGCAGCATTTTCTTTCAACGTATATTTTATTAGATCAAAAAGTACATTTAGTTATTATATTGACAGTAATTCATATGTAGGTTCGAATAAATAATTCAAAATATAATATGTAATAATGTTAGTTATTTCAATAAAATAAATTTTGTTAGTATATAATATAAATAACTTGTGTACTAATATAACGATTATACAATACACTTAAAGAGAGTGCCTCATACATTAAAATTATAAAAAAATATAACTGAAGTTGAATTATACATGATCACACCTTATAAAAAACTCAATGCTTTAGGATTTTATACGTTCACAGAAAGATGATTAAATTATTGTGTTATTGATGTGTTTTCTTTTTCGTTTTCATTGGATAGTATACATCACGGCGACATAGGATAATGCAGTATTAACAAGCTAGAAAGATATTTAATATATACATCTTAAATAGATTCTTGTGTTGATTTTCTTGTCGCTTCTTACCGTGGCGAAATTTTCTATTTTTGCCACAAATATGAAACCAAGCGTGTAGTAAAAGTCTTTACCAATTCTTGTCATTAAAAATAAAATTAATTTTTGTGATGTAACAGGCATTAAATACCATGATGTGCCATATCTAAAAATAAAGGATAAAAAAGAAACTATCTTAAAACAAACTTAAAAGATTATTTAAAGGAATTTACTTCCATTTAAAAAGTAATTTTATAAAAAAGTGGATGAGATTTTGTTGTTTAAAGATATACATATATAATGAAATCGTACCTAAATATTTTATACAACATGGAAATGAATTAAATTCTGATAAAAAAACTCTTACCTTAAAAAAAATGGTAGAACTTCTGTTTAGGTAGCATCTTCGATGACCTCGATATTGACATATGTTATCAAGATCATGACCCTGAGTGACTTCCAACAGATTTTAGCTGTCGCTCGTCCTTCGTTAGAAAGTTATTAACAATCAAAGTTTTAAAAATAACGTACCATTCCTGCTATACATATAGTATATTAAATATTATTCTGCCTCTTATATTATCTCTCCCTTTTTAGAAACGTTAAACTTTTCCACGCGAAATGAGAGCTACCTCACACCAAAAAATAGGTTGGGTTATTTTTTTTCATTTACTTTACAACATTAAGCGACATGGAAGTTTTGAGTCCCTTTGCAAGGGGAGAGGTGGCATGATACTCGCGTTACGCGAATGCAGTAGATTCCGTTCCCTCCTGTGGGGAGGCCCCACTACTGAAAAAAATAACCTAATCGAACCCATTTTTTAGTACAAGTTCTCGTTTCACGTGGAAAGTTTAACATTTCTAAACAAGGGGAAGTGTAGAATAGTACTTATATCGTATATGTATAGCAGGAATAGTATATTATTTTTAAAACTTTGATTGTTAATAACTTTCTAACGAAAGACGAGTGATGGCTAAAACCTGGTGGAAGTTACTCAGGATCATGACCTTGATAACATATGTCAAGGTTGAAGTCATCGGAGATCCCCCCCCCCCCTAAACAGGAGTTTTACCAAAAAAATATATAATAAGCAGAACTGTTATTTTTAGAAGGGTTCCATTTGACTATAAAACAATTGCCTACAGCTTCGTTTGCACATAGTATATTGCACACACGACACACACAATCGTTTTGAAAGCAAACGGGACTCTCCGTAACTTCTATTATAACATTAGACTGCTAACTCCCTACTTTTCTTTACGTAAAAGTGTTGCCTGCGTGCCATTACTGTATATATAGACTTAATAAGAAAATAGGAAAAATATTGTGAAACAGAAATTTAAAGAAATAATTACAAACAACAATACGTACAGTAATTCTGTTCTAAAGCAAGTATGGTAGAAGGTTCTTTTAATTAGAAAGATCAACAAGAAAAAAACATCATTATTGTACATGTATACGTATGGTATATATATTGATCTATTTTGCAACAATTTATTAAAAATAAGACTTAAATAAAGATCTTTAAATTTTGTTTATTCTATGTACCTATGTATGTACAAAATCTCTTTTCGAGTATATGTATATAGAAATATATATAACCATATGGTGTTCTGCGCATGCGCGGAATTTATACTGCACAAGTAATACATACTGTCTGACAACAGAAAAACTGGAGAGTTAGCTGTCTATAGTGGTATAATACAAGTCTGTGGAACCCTTCTTTTATCTTTCAGAATTCAGATATTTATAAAACTCATTACTATATGTATTAAAATATTTATTCTTTGATATATTATAGTATATTGAGTGTGAGCATCAATTAATGTTTAACAAAAGCTGAACATTAATTGAACAAAGGTATAATTATTAATATATATACTTACATTAATCTAAAAATCTCGTTATTATAATCGGTAACTTTCTGTCCAAGGTAATTCGCCACAAACATGTAAATTATATGGCCCAAAATGGCAAAAAGAGATATTAATATATCTTCTATATTTTTTAATACCGTTGCTGCTTGAATAAGCTATTTGATTAGAAATCGTAATTTTTATAAGCTTAATGATGTTATTAAAATAAATTTATATTATTTGATGTATAAGTAATTGTATTATTATTAATAGTTAAAAAATATAAATCATATTTACTCTGAATAAATTGATGCTCAACGAAAGCACTCCAAAAATAGCAATGACGCAATATGGTACATTAAATGATGATATTAAAGTGTTAGAAAATCTTTAAATATATAAAAAAGAAGTTAAATATGAAGGAAACTGTAGGTACAACAAAATTATCTATAGCTATAACAGGTGATATTTAAGAGATTATCATATATTTATTTCAGTCCTAAACAATAATTAAAAAACATTTTGGAAAGAAAAAATGAAATATTCTTGAGATGTAAAAATATACCATGTATAAACTATGCATATTCTCTCTCTCTCTCTCTCTCTCTCTCTCTCTCTCTCTCTCTCTCTCTCTCTTTCTCTCTATTCAAGTTTTTTATATTTATATTTTTATAAACATCGAAACTAAATTACTAGTAATAGTAATAAAGATTTTAATATTTTTAAAAGAAGTTAAAAGAATTTTAAGAAATAGAATATACTTACTTACTTTATAGCTCTACGATGTGCAATTACAACATCGATAATCCTCTTATAAATTACTCGTTCCTTTTCACAATTTGGCATACATAACACATGATCATCAACGAAATGTTCTATGCGGTAACTGTAAATATTCTCAAATTTAATTCATGATATATTTGTAATTAACATAAATTGATTGTTACCTGGCGATTTTAAACATCCCGAAAGAATGATAAACAAATAATAATAGTTGCGTTGCCGTGGCTATCATAAATGACGCACATAATGCAATAATAATAAGTGTATGGAATGCTTTGGTATAAATATAATTATCGTGAAAGATAAAATATTCCACTATAATAAGAGGTTTGCATGGCCGAGGTTTGTCTAATGGCAAAACAAAGTCAAGAATAACCGGAAAAAATTGAATGATAATTAAAGTAACCATTAAAAGACCAATATACCCTGTAAAATATATAGTAATTTAATAAATATACTTTAATTATGTATTTTGATTTCATAACACGAGAATTAATAAATAATACGTATATAAAGTTATAAAAGAAGCTAAAGTTATAAAAGCTGCGCTTTTTTACAAATTTATATTTGTTTGCTATGTATAAATATTGTAGACTCTCTCTCTCTCTAAAGATGAAATAAATATAATAGTAGATTATTTTAAACATTATTATTGACAAATACCATTTTTATGATGAATTGGATAAATATAAAATAAAATTTACAAAACATTTTCTTACAGATTAAGAAAATAGTATAATTTCGGTAGTCATGAGCATATTTCTCTATGATATTATATTCTAACTTATTTCGTACTATTTTCCAGTCTTCTTGGATATAATGATGCAAGATTTCTATCTATAATTAAAACGTTCATTGATTTTACTAAACTTGTTAGATATATGTAAGAGAGTACAGTGTATTAATTCGCTGAGTAATGGTAGCGACTTGATTTATACTGACATTGAGTCGATAATACTCAATATGCGCGAGCTTGAAAAAATAAGAAGAGACTGTCAATATAAAATACGGTCTAAAATTTTATTACGTATTTCTTTCAGATAAAAAAAATCATAGTAGTCACTAACGTCGGTTAAGTAAAGTTAAGTCGCTACACACTAGTATGACCTAGAACATATTAATGCACTGCACCATCCATAAACAACATCTGTAATCCTTGTTTGTATAAGCAAATTTAAAAGTAACTCACAGTTTTTGATTTAAAAATAAAAACACAATACTTCATTGTAATTATTATAGTAGGAAAAGCGAGTGACATAGTTTTAATGAAGAGAACCATATTATATTTCATTGTAACGAAAACTGACAACTGTAAACGATAAATACAGTTATTGCATCAATCATAATATAATAAAAGCTTGTTACAATGATAAACAGGTAATTTAAAAATTGCATTTTTATGTTATAAGTTGAATTCTATCAGCTTTTTTCTATGATTCAAAAATTTATTGAAATAAAGTAAATAATCTTTGAAAAATCTCTTAAAAGATTTATATATAGTTATTACAGATAGATATATAATAGATATATAAAATTACCTGCAGGATGATATATGTAATTGCTAAAGTGATAAACAGCACCCGCCGAAAAAATATTAATCGCGATCTATCATGAGGCCAGATACCCAGTACCTTTACAAAAATCTTATTGATTGTATAATGTTCTTCGACTAGATGCATGTTGTACTAATATCGAACTACGAGTGAACAGTGAAATATTGGAGTACATATTAATATAATACTTGTTTAACATTACACACTATTTCTTTTCTTTCAAATTATATGAGAAACAAAACACCAATAGTAAAATATATTTTTGATAAATAATACTTGCCGCAATAGATACGTGGTATACATTGAAATCATTTTAATGAAAAAATTATAGTCACATTGACGTTTCTGAGAAGAAAGAAAACATAAATTATTCAAATTGTTGTGAGACAATTCTTCGTCTCATTATATATAAGACAATAATGCTTTATATTATCACTTTCTATAGCTTTGAGACACATGCGTAGTAGAAAGTACACTCCGTAATGTATCGAACGAAATATCAGTCTCTTCTCAACCGTCGAACGTGACACTGATAGAGTATACAAACACTTAGTCATGAAACAATGATTGTTCTAAATTTGATAAATAATAAAATATTTGTTGTATTATTTATTTAATTATTTGAAATAACAGATTACAAGCCTCTTCTAATATAGATTAATTTGAATTTATACTAAAAAAAATAAAAGATTACTATGTATACATACATACGATTAGTGAAACATGTGTGTATTAATGTATCTATTTATTAGTCAAATATATCATGTACATATATTACAAATAACAATCTTATATTGAATAAATATACAATTATAGAAGATCAGAAAAGATATTTATTAAATAACACAGGTCACAAAAAAATGTCAAGAAACTAATCAGAGTAGGTATTTCTTATAAATTTGTAGTCTCAAAAATCAATGATAAGTTACAATATCAAAGCCAAATTATTTTATTACGTCAAATTTCAAAATTATTTTGAATTTTAGGATAAAAAGTTAGTGATAGAAAAAAAAGTATAATTAATCATTCATCAATAAAGTAATAAAAGTAGATGAATGTTAGAATTTTATACATTAATACTTATGAGCAAAAAATAAAAAACTCTAAATAATAAATATATTTATTAAGGATGTAATGCATAGAAAAGCAAATACTTCTTTCGTGTTTGACAAGATTAGTGAGAACAAATAATCGGATTTCAATAAAAAATAAATTACTATTTATTACTCATTCTTTTTTTTATGAACTGTTGATCTTTCACATCTTAAAATTTAAAATAATTTTAAAATTTAACGTAATAGAGCAGTTTGACATTTGACATTATTTTTCGTGATGGAGCTAGTATAAGATATATGTATATATATATATATATATAATAAGGGGAATTTAAATCCTATTTGTTTATTAATATTTTACTTATACTATTAAATTACATACATTAAAATAATTTTTTCTATCTTCAATGAGAATTATCTGCGTAAAAAGGGTCAGACATAAAAAAATTATTCGTTTAATTATTATTAATGGTATATATTTAATGCATTTTCTATGCGCACATATTACACAACTATCTTAATTTGATAAAAAAATTTAATCAATTGAAATCAATTTTTCTTTTTAACTTATTTTCTCGTAGAATAAATCACTGTAAAGTAGGATACTGCCATACTCGTAAGCTAGAAAGCGGATATTTTTTTATATACTATATGAACGTTAAAGTTTAATTCTTTTCTAATAAAGAGATTTAATTTTACCGTAGCAAAACCGTCCAAGGATGCAACAAATATGCTGAAGCATGATATGGTAAGATTCTTTCTTCCTCTTTGCATTATAAATAATAGTAATTTCTGCGTTGACAATGGTGCTGCATACCATAATCCATTACAACTACAAAAATATAGTCAATTGTAAACTAATAAAAAATTAAGTACATTATTCTGTTAATGATTTTTTAATTAACTATACGTTCTAAAATATTAAAATTATAAACACAACATTGGCTTAAATCAAATTTAGAGAATAATGGTAGATTGAGTTACACAACCTACATATATACATATACTTACATAGCGTTAAACAGGTATACTCCATTATTGATTACTGCTTGTCCACAATAATTAGCGACAAACAAATAAACCAAATGTGCAAGTATTAATGTAGCGGATACAATTATTTTACTGATATTATTTGATATCATTAGTTGAAAAAACTATAACAAATCATTACTTAGAAAGCAATTTAAAATTAAATAAAACAGAAAAAAATGTCACTTACTACAAAAAAATTGAAAGTTAAAGAACTAACGCCAACTACGATCAGAATAGCAAATGGTATCAAAAAAATAGATGTCATAAGTTCATTGAACCTTTAAGAGAAGCTGAATATTAAGTGGAAAGTAGATATTTCTCTATAGAAAATCAAAGAACTATTACAGTTTATCAAAAACCGCATTAAATAATATAGAAGACCCAATCACCTCGATCTTGACATATATTGTCAAAATGATAACTTTGAGTGATCTTCAGAAGTTTTTATAATTTTTTATAAGTTTTCTGATATTTATTAAAAATCACCATCAATACGATCAAAGTTGATTATTGTCTCTGCATGAATATGTATATTTTGTACAGTAATGCAATATATATTTTTGCATGAAAAGTTATAAATCTGTTATAAAACCTCGCATTAGAAAACTTTATTATCGATAAATTATGCATATAAAAACATATAAGATTTAAGTTAAACTTTGCATGAAAAATTATAAACTCATATTGAACTTCATTAAATAGTACATAGATACAGTGGATACCGTGGATACGTGAATACAGTTGATTTTGCCCTAAGCGAAGGAAAGCTCCACAACAAACTAAATATATAAGTTTAAGTTACGTATATAAGACATATTTCTATAGAGAATCTTACTTTGCGCGTAGAAAATCGCATGAAAAAGCATTCTACATGAGTTTACAATTTTCGACACAAAGTGAGGTTGACTCGAATCTATGTGTCTATACACATAGTATGAGTTTATAACTTTTTATACAAAAATATTTGTTGTACTATTACAGTTTAAAATATCAAAGAGAATAATCAAATTTTACTTTTTAAAAGTTAACGAGCAACGGCTAAAATCTTCTGAAGGTCATTCAAAGTGACCAACTTTGATCAGCCAATTTCGGAATATTATAATATTAAAATATCAGAACTTAATTTATAACATCAAGTTTTTTTTTCATTGGTACACGTCGGACAAAAGCGTATTATAATATTAAATAATTTAAATATAAATAATCAATTAATAAAACAAAACAATATAATCTACTACTGTGAGTTAATTGTCAATTATTAGTTTAATTAACTGGAGAATTGGTGAAAGAGATTCTTAATATACTAATTAATTATTTACGTTATATGTGATAAATCAAAACAATAAATGTCATCTAGTGTTTTTTCAGGACACTTCTATAGAAAGTAAAAAGTCAGGATATCCCGCGAAATTCAGGATTAGTCATCCTATTTAAAATTATGATCTTGATAATATTTATCAAGATATTGCAGCTGGTTTGCTCTATATTAAATAATTACCCATACATTTAATGTCGATAAGTCTAATTTAATGTTTTATATTGTTAAATATCTAAGCACATTATGAAATCAATTGCAAATATTTAATGCAAATTTATCTTTTAAAAACTGATTATAATTTTTCATTTTAATTAATTAATGATTTGGATTGCATTAAATTTGCAATAACTTTATGTGCACACAGAGACACACACACATACAATTATGGAAGTTTAGATATAACGGATAAAAATGATTTTTGTAAACATAGTATTTAAAAAAATTTTTTAAAGAAAAATATAGAAATACTGACTCGATAGCTCTCTGATGCATAATAACCGCATGTACAATCCTCTGATGAAGAAGATATTCTCTTTTAGGACTAGGAATCGCTAATATATTCCTTTCAATTGCATTTTCTATTCGATAGCTACATAAATCTAATATATATTATGATTGAACAAGTATTTGATAAGAAATATAAGCGTATTTTATATTACCTTGCAATTTTAAGTAATGCACATACATGCGATACATATATTATAATTGTCGAACCAGTACCCCATATTGTAGTAAATCCTATATAACTGACTAAAAACTCATGTAACATTATAACGTGAATATATTTATTCTGATTAACAAAGCATTCCGTCATTAAAAGAAACTGATAAGACCGTGATTCATTCAGTGGTAACATGACATCAAGAATCAACGGTAGCTGCTGAAGTATTCCAAAAAAAAATATGACAATATAACAACACGCTAGAAAATATTAAATATAATTTAAATTCAATTACGTAATTAATTTAAAATACATAATTATTTTGAAAAAGCGTCAAAATATTTTTTATCTTATTGTCAGTAAAAAAACTAATATAAGATAAACAATTTTATACGTCTATATAATAATATACATAATTACCACAAATTGTATTCTCTCTTACCCATCACACTTATTGTAAAAATTCTTACGTTGCTAGCATATTTTTCTACAATATCAATTTCTAATTTATCTTTCAATGAATTCCAATCATTTTGCATTTCTGCCAGTAGATGTTTCAACTGTTCATTCCATTTTTTAATCAACATTCGGAATATATTTTACTTTACACATATTATAATTTGTAAATGTTTAAATAGCTAGTTTTTCTTATAGACTTACATTATTTGTCTCAACGATAAAAAGAAAATACTTAATAGTGCTAAAAACAACAGGAAGGACAAGAGAGAGAATCTTGAAAAGAAGCTCCGTATTATATTGAGTTGTAATAAATACCAGCAACTAAAAATTTTGGAAATTATTTCTACATATATATATATTGAGTTAAAAAAAGGTTTTTACATATACATATAAAAAAACATTTATTTTACAATATTTTTGTTAAAAATAAACAAAATTTAAATTAAAAAAATTTTTGTAGCTTAAAATCTTTACTTTTGAAAGGTTATTATATTTTTTGAGTTTCTCTGAGTTTAGTAAAAAAAAACTACGGGCTGAAAAAGATGAAAAATTTTCTTTTTACTTTGTGGATCTTTCACGTGTCCAAAAAAAACTTACGAAAATTTTCGACTACCTATCGTGAAAGCTTGAAGCTTTCCCTATAAAATTTTTTAAATGTTTCTACGATATTTTCTTCCTGAGTTATTCGCAAGTTTACTAAAGAAGTATTCTGATTTTGATTGCTCATAACTTCATTAAAAGTTATCATACTGCAATTTTTAAGAAACGAAAAAGCAGAAATTTCGCTCTATTAAATAATATATTTGCAACGAAAATTTCGTAACAAATGGTGGGCTGAGGAAAAATCCTCTTACGTATATGTAAAATGACTTTTTCTCCAACCTAAAATTTAACACGTGAAATAAATTTTCTTACATGATAAAGGACAAAAAATATTATTAAAATAATTTACATTACATAAAAAGACAATTTATTATAAAATTAATGTATAATTTATTATAAAAGATCTTAAATAATATAAGACCTTTTATAATGAATTATATATTAGTTGTTATTATGTATATAAAACAGTCATAAATTATATGCTAGATAAAATATGCTAAATGTAGCAAAATAAATAAAAACATTTATTACGTGTATTTAAAAAATATTACTATTTCAATATAACATCATAATTTTAGATTTAATATACCTGAGAAAGAATAAATGTCAAAAGAATACTAACATACAGAACTTTATGTATTTGCGTGAAATATGATTGTTGATAGGGCCATAACCCAAGCATTTTAAGAACTACTCGGTTAATCTTATAATACCGTTCCTCGATCGCATACATTTCATACGAGAACATTGACATAACTGCGTCTATAGTACAAATTATTTTCCTCGAATATTTTGCAAATTTTAAATAATCAATACAAGAATAGTTGTAAGAAGATATTTATGTTCATTTAATGTTGGAGCAGTAGATGTCATTATATAGATAGAAACGAATTAGTATGAATTACCTCAATTTATAATTCAGAGTAATGTTTCTTACACGTGTGTAGTTCGAATAATTTTCTTGCGCAAACGCAGTCATGACTTCTATTTCTCAGTTTATAGAAAGGGTTTCAGTTTATTTAGAGACGGTATAAACATAAGATGTCTTTCTCATCTTGCATCGAATGATCTATTATATATAGTAATATTCTAACTTAAAAATATAAAAGTTATTTTTTTACATTTTTCAGATTACGATAAATTATGATTGCAGGAATGAATTAAATTGTCTTAACCAATTCTATGTTTTTATTAAGTAAGCACCGAGCGCTTTATACAGGACCGACTTCTTTAATACTTTGTATTAAAAAAAACGATTTTATAGGTCACTGATTACGAATTTATACAAAATAAGAATCTTTTAATTTAAACTAGCGCGATGTGCGCGCAAATAGAACGATATATATATAATTATTATTCGTAACCATCTTACTGCGACATAATTTATATCACTTTTCTTATTAACGATCCATCAGTCTTCTAATCACGAGCCGAAACTGACATTGATTAAATATAGTTACGAAATGATGAATCCACTTTGATGTTAGACAAATTAAATTTGATAAACTTGCTTTAACATTACATCATTAAAATTTTAATATATGTTTTTTCAATATATTATTAAGATCCAATAAGATGCTATAGCATCAAAAATTGTTAGATTGCTTGTCAATTTAACTAAATGATATTACTGCGGTAGTTGTTTAGAGTTGCGTTGTATGTCTGAAAAAATTTTCGGCACGCGATTAATGAGACTACATACGCAGTATATAATTTTTCACACATAATAATTATAAGCATTGTTGATCTAAGCTTTGACTGGTATTAAGGCATCCTTCTTCCTATTTATTATTTATCGATTACACGCGGTCTTAAAAAGATTATAATATTTGTTTAAATTTGATAACTTACATGTTTCTTATTTCAATTACATACAAACTCCAAATTATTTTCAATACAGGTACTTAAATCTTCTATTATAAATACGCGTGAATTAGAAAAGAAATACACAATTATTATTAATGATATATATATATATATATATATATATATTAAACTACATACTCAATCAATTGTATGTCCAATCAATTGCATATTTTAACGATATTATTTTCTGTACATATTTTGTAACATAAATTTAAAAAAATTATTTGAAATTATTGTTTAACGGTTTAACAAAATTATTGTTTAACTCAAATTGAAATAAACCACTTTCATGTTTCATATTAATTTAATGTAAATTAAATGTTAAACAAGATATTTAGATTTATATATTTATTAATTTATGTTCAACAATGCTGCTAAACTTTTTATTAGTACGTTTTTTTTTCTAGAATATTATTATATTTATGTTAACTACGTTGATAGTTTTTTTAAATAAAAGGTCATAACAAACTCAGTACATGATATTTTCAATAAAATTTTCAGTGAATGCATTTTATATCTGTTAACTAACTTATTGTATTTTATTAATTTGACAAAAGATGCATAACTAAAATTAAATTAGCTTTTTTTTAGCACGTCGAATAAATCACTGTAAAGTAAGATACTGCCGTACTCGTAAGCTGAAAAGTGAATATTCTCTCTGTACATTATATAAATACAACTTAATCTTTTTTGTCTGTTATTAAAGAAATTTTAATCCTACCGTAGTAAATCCTTCCAAAGATGCAACATATATTTTACCACATACAAAAACAATATTAATTGCTCCTCTTTGCATTATAAATAATAATAATTTTTGAATATACAAAGGTGCTTCATACCATAGTCCATTATAACTATAAAGGAATTTAAATTAAATTAATTTAAAATAATAAAATAATGAAATTTAAAAGTACTTTTGTTAATTAGTATAAAATGAACTAATATACAATATATTGGGAAGAACATTGAAATACAATACACAATTCTTGTCAAAAAGCTAAACGTAAACAATAAATTTACATGGTAATTTGTATAAATGTAAAATAATCATTAAAAAGGCTATAAGAATATGATACCTTGCTTCAAAAAAATGTAATCCATGATTTATTAATTCTTGTCCAACATAATTGAGAATAAACATATAAAGCAAATGATTAATTAAGAATACAATGGTAATACCTATTGCACGAATATCGGTTGTGAATTTTACAAGTTGAAAAAACTACGATAAAATATCAATTATTATACAATTAATAATCAACTATACAAAGAAAATAAAATTATTCACTTGGAAAAGGTTGATACTTAAAGAACAGGTTCCAATTATGATCAGAGTAGAGAATAACGTCGCATAAGTAGTAATTACAAAATTAGTATACCTTTAAAAAGAGGAGCCGAATATTAGAATTAATACATAATATCGACATACTATAGTTAAAGTGAGATATAATGAACATATTTATTTGTGAGAACTATTACATATATACTATTATATAAATATATATTTAAAATTTAAATTTTATATTTAATATTAGAAAAAGCTGTTTGACTGATTCTATGTACAATATGACAAAAACATGATTTTATTAAATAATATAACAAATGTTTATTTGGTAAATATTGAGATGTGGCAAGCCAACACTGATGTTTGTGACATACTAGTAAGTTATCAAGATCATAACTTTGAGTGACTTCCAACAAGTTTTTGTCATTGTTCGTTATTCGTTAATAAGTTATTAACAAGAAAAGATTAAAAAAACTTCTCTATTTTGTTTTCTATATAAAATAGAAATGTTCTCCTGAAAAACATATTTTACGACTTTCTATGCAAAGCAAGTTCCACTTCTCCAAGGTTGCTTTGCCAAAAAGTGCAAAAGAAAAAATTGAGTGAATAAGAGAATCTGTGTTTTAAAATAGAGAAATGATTTGTTTTATTCCATTTTAAGAGGAAAAGAAAAGTACGTATATATTTGTATATACGTTTATATTTGTCAAATGTATTTGTTAATAACTTTTCAACTAATAAAGACTGCCAATTAAAAACTTGTTAAAGATTAGTGAGACGATTTTAAGGCAGAGAAGAGATAGCGTGAAAATCCCTTTGCATGAAAAGTCAAGCGTCCTTTTGCACTACTATATAAAAATTATATGAAAAAGTAATGTTATCAGTAAAAATTTTTGTTAAAAAAATTTTGTTTTTGTTTTTTTTCTTCTTAATCACTTTTTAACAAATAAACTGTTTGAGGTCACTCAGGATCATGACAACATGTGTCAAGATCATCGACGCTAACTTCTTCAATCTCAATATTTACTATTTAATTTATATATTTACTATTGTAATGGAATATAATTGATTTTAATGTCTCTTGGTTCAAAATATTCAAATTCTGTGATTTGATGTATCGACAAGATAAAATATATCAATATAACTAATTTAATACTGAATATGTAGTAAAAATATTTTCAAAACGAGTATTACATTTATTGGATGAAAACTCACTTGAAAAAAAGAATACTATGGAAATAGAATCTATAGAAAGTTTTATAATGAAAATACAATGATACTGACTCAATGGCTCTTTGATGTATAACAACTGCATGTACAATTCTTTCACAAAGCAGCTGCTTCCTTTTAGGATTAGGAAGCATTAATATATATTTCTCGATCGCATTCTCTATTCGACAACTGTATAAATCTACTTAAATATAATACTTAAATATAATTAAAATAAGTATTTAAGGAAAGACAAATGCATTTCACATTACCTTGCGATTTTAAACAATGCATATGCGTGCATGAAGTATATTATCATTATCGCACAAATACCGCACAATATATTTAGTACTATGGAACCGGTTAGCAATTCGTGTATTACTAAATAGCAACCATATCTCTCCTGATTGATAAAGTATTCCGTGAGGACCAGGAGATGAAACGGTCGTGATTCATTTAATGGTAGCACAACATTAAGAATTAGCGGTAACAAATCAAGTAATAAACAAAGGAATATACATATATAGCAATACACTAAAAAATATTAAGTTCAATTTAAGTTAAATCAAGCAAATAATTTAAAAAAAATTAAAACTGTATTAAAAATATTTGTTACTTTATAATTAATAAAAATAAAGGAAATAATATATTACATTAACATATAATTTAAATATATTATGATAATTCATATTCTTACCCACCACAGCTATTATAAATAATCTCGTGTTGTAAATATATTTGCCTATAATATCAATTTCCAATTTATCTTGTAATGAGTTCCAGTCATTCCGTATTTGCTCCAATATTATCTTCAACTATTTATTAAATAATTATATTTTTACTTACCTCAATATTAAGAATATAATTTAATTAATAAGTATTGCAATAAAATATTAAAATATAATTTATATATTTTGTTGAACTTACGTCATCTGTTTGAATAATGAAAACTATATATTTTATTATGACGAAAGTAAGAGGAAAAGAAAATGAGAAGATCTTGAGAAGAAGGTCTAAATTGTATTGCTTTGTAACGAATACCAGCAACTAGAAACAACATTTACAACATTGATTATAATTTATATGCAACATGTATTTCTCTACGTTGTCCTACGTTCCACACATAAAAATTTAAGTTTTCCATTATTGTATAAGTGAAACAATAAGATCACTTAGATTTAAGAAATTATAAAAGACTAAAATATTATCATGTACTGTATAAAGAAACTAAAACCTAAAGACCTTAATAAAGAAGATACACATAAAAAATATTTATTAATATACATATTTAAAAAATGTCACTTTGTGATGTGAATTGCCTTCACAAAAATTCTATAAATAATAAATATATCTTAACACACCTGAACAAGAAGAAATGTCAAAAGAATACCAGCAAATAACACTTTATGTAGCCATGTGAGGTATGTTTGTTCATAAGGCCATAAGCCAAATGCTTTCAGTAAAATTTGATAGATTTTGTAATTGCGCTCTTGGAGCGCAAGCGTCTTGCACGAGGACTGCGACATTATATGAAAAAGGTTTTCTAAAATTGTCTTCTATTCAAAATTCTATGAATTTTAAATGATGCGTTCACGATAATAGTAACCGTGTAAAAAAGTCAATTATGTTTTTTCAATAGCGAGAATGTTCAGAACATAAGCAAATGCAAATTGGACTAAATTATCTCAATTTGTAATTGAGGGTGATGTTTCTTTAATATGTAAGGTGAATAATACATTTGCGCAAACGCAGTAAAATCTTTTTCTTCTCAGCAATAAAAAAAGCTTCAGTTTCTTTCGAGATGTTATAACACGTGTTTCTCTTGCATCAAGCTATAGAATGCAAGAGCAATATACATATACAGTCTATAATACTGCTTTTTTTTAATATACATTTTTAAAGAAATTTAAACATGAACATGTTAACATCAGAATTTTCAAATGAAGCGCGATGATTAAAAAATTCATATTCGATCTTATGTATTTCATATACGAGTAATATATTGAAATTGTATGGTAGTTTTATTTCTCTGTTTTAAATCAATAAAGATTTATTATAAAAAAAAAATAAAAGTAATTATTGAAGTGTATAGAAAATTAAATACTTACTTTTTAATTTAATGTTTGAAAGAGTAAAAGAATTTTAAAATAAAACCAATTTTTTAAAATAAAATCATAATAAAAAATAATACTAAATAAATCATAAAATAAATATTACTATTTATAAAAAGGTTAAAATTTTATAAAGTTATTTTATGTATTAAATTTTCATATTTGTTTTTACATTCAAATGATAGGAAATATATTTTACTATAAAATGATTCGGTTATTCTTTAGAACAATGATATGCAATTTCAATCACTATTATTAAACACAACGATATCATCTCTATCTTAAATGAATCTAGCTCATTACGGAAAGAACGTTGTGTGTACGTATGTACACACATCATGAACAACGGTTTTACAAAATTAACGGTTGATTGATATATTAACTAAATAAAACTGTACTAATTAATAATTTATTAGGATGCGCTTAAATAGCTAATAATTTTATGAAAAGGAAACAAAACAAAGTTAATTTCGATAGAAATTCTTATATTGTGTTATGTTTATTTCATATTAAAAGACATATACAAATACTACTACACAAATTAATAATAAATCAAGCAGATTTTTTTTCAAATAGCGCTAAATGTAATATACAGAATACATATAGAATAAAAACTGTGTTTGAATTACATATTGAATCAATTTTATATTTAGCGATTGCTATATATTTTATAGGTAACACAGATTTTGAAAAAAGTCACTTTGAATTATTGCTTAATAATCTATTTATAATTGAAATAAATAATTTCGATGCTTTATGTTAATTATAAAATATAAATTTTAAGATAAACGAGCTATTCAAATATTTATACATATATATAATATGTATTTATATATCTATTCAAATGTATATATTCATTATTTTAAGATAAACGAGCTATTCAAATATATATACATATATATAATATGTATTTATATATCTATTCAAATGTATATATTCATTTACTCCCTTACATACAATTATTCTAGAATATTGTCTATATCTTAGCGAATAAAAAATAATTATAAACAAATTTTTGGCATGTAATACTTTTAATAAAATTTTCAATCAACACATTTTAAACATTTCAATTAACTTATTTTATTTTATTAATTTCAGAAAGACTAAAATTAAAAATAAATTTTCTTTTCAAATTCACTGTCGCATAGAATAAATCACTGTGAAATAAGTTATTGCCGTACTTGTAAGCTAAATAATAAATATTGTACATTATATGTATATATATAAAAATATTAAATTTTATTTCAATTGTTAAAAAAATTCTTAATTTTACCGTAGCAAATCCTTCCAAAGATGCAACAAATATTTTACCACATACAAAAACACTATTAATTGTTCCTCTTTGCATTATAAATAATAATAATTTTTGAGTATGTAAAGGTGCTGCATACCAAAGTCCATTATAGCTACAAATTAATTTAAATAAAATTAATTTAAAATAAAGATAGTGAAAAGATAAAAGGGTACATATTGAAATGGAGGGAACTAGCGCCAATAGCCTGACATTGACATATATTGTCAAGGTCATGATCCTGAGTGATTTCCAACAGTCTTTAGTCATTGCTCGTTATTCGTTAAAAAGTTATTAGGAAGAAAAGCTTAAAAAAATAACCAATTATCTGCTTTAAAACACAAATTCTTTAATTTATTTCACTTTCTTCTCAACGTCGTTTGACAAGGAGAGTATGAGATAATATTCGCTTCACTTGGAGATTTGTAAAATATATTTTAAAGCAGAAAATTTCTGTTTTACATAGAGTAGAACAGAGAACAGTTTTCAAATCGTTTTTTGTTAATAACTTTTTAACGAATAACTAGCGGTAGCTAAAACTTGTTGTAAGTCAGTCAGGATCATATCATCGATGTTAACTCCCTTCATCTCAACAAATGTATTTTTTTTACCAATAATTGTATTTTTTTTAATTAGTGTTAAATTAATTATATGTTCAAAAAGAATATTAAAATATAGACAATATAGTATACGATAGATATTTGTTAAACCATCAATCTATTAAGTCAGCACCATAATCTATACAAATATATAATAATTTCAAAATACTATAAAACTATAATATACCTTACTTTAAAGAAGTATAATCCGTGATTCATTAATTCTTGTCCACCATAATTAAGAACAAACATATAAATCAAATGATAAATTATGACTATAGTAACAAAACATATTGTACGAACATCGCTTGTAAATTTTACAATTTGAAAAAACTGCAATAAAATATCTATTATTAAGCAATTAATAATTAATTCGAAAAATGAAAAAGTACTTACTTGAAAAAGATTCATACTTAAAGAACTGACACCAATTACAATCAAAATAATAAGTAATGTAGTATAAGTGGCAGTGATAAAGTCAGTGTACCTTTAAGGAGGAGCTGAATATTGGAACAGATACATATATATTATCGTTATAATTAACGCGAAAAGAGTAACACATTTAATTATAAAAGCTACTACACTATTATATACAAATATAATTCACATATTTAATACTGGCGGTAGCCGCCTCATTCTATGACAGTATTATAAAAAAAACGTTGTGTTTATAAGATATCATATCCCAGATAGCAATATGTTAGCAGTTTGCAAGTAGATTTGTAGGAAATTCAATCAAATTCCATTATACATCCATAGTTATTTGTGTTCTCATTAGAATCAGGATTTATCAACAAAATCTGCTGATTCGTAATGTCAGTAGATTGGTATGGCAGAAACCGAGCAGCATCTGTGCGCGAGTGCAATTTGACTATATAATGGCAATAGAAATCGAGCAGGAGCAGCAAATTCTGCTTAGTTTCTGTCACCAATCAATTAGCAATAGTATATCAACAAGTGTTGTCTTATTTTTGATGGCAGTTTGCCGATATCGTTATCATATATGTTACAAACTCTGTGTGAAATTGAAAGTTAATCGAGATACATAAAAAAAAGATATAATCAGTTTCTTCACTTTTTATGTGAAGAGACGATCGCTGCATTTATTTTATACATGACGTTATTACTTAATATTATATGCCATTCTCCATAATAAAGCATATATTAAAATCGGTTATTTTACTGTACATATTTGATTCTTGAATATACTTAAATGTTACTTAATTCAATATTTAAATTGTGCTAAACACAATATATCGAAGGAAAAGTATATAGTAATAGAATTCAATATATGTATATATTAATAAAATTTAATATTAAATATACTGTGAAGATAATTTCGGAATTAATTATTTATTTTTAATGCATAAAAACTTTCAAAAAATAGAATATACTGTGGAAATAATTTACAGAAAATTATATAATAAAAATATAAAGGTACTGACTCGATTGCTCTTCGATGCATGACAACTGCCTGTATAATCTTTTGAAAAAGAAGACATTCTCTTTTAGGACTAGGAACCATTAATATGTTTTTTTCAACCGCATTCTCTATTCGAAAACTGTATAAATCCACTTAAGTATATTTCAATTAAAATAAATGTTTAATGAAAATTAAATACGTTTCACATTACCTTGCGATTTTAAACAATGCACATGCGTGCATCATATACATTACCAATATCACACAAATGCCCCACAAGGTATACATTGCTATGTAACCAATTAACATCTCATGTAATAGTAGATAACGAATATATTTTTCCTGATTGACAAAGTACTCCGTGAGGGCTATGAGATGAAACGGCCGTGATTCATTTAATGGTAGTACAACATTAAGGATTAACGGAAATAACTCAAATAATCCACAGAGAAATAAAGATATTTGGCAATAAACTGAAAAATATTCAATTTAATTTAAATTTAATTTAAAACAATTGTTCAAGAGATATGTTAAAAATATTTTTTATCTCTCTCATAATTAGTAAAGTAAAAAAATTATATATAATAAATATTATGTATGTATTGCGTCAACATATAATATAAATGTTCTATGATAATTCGTATTCTTACCCATCATAGCGATTGCAAATAATCTCATGTTGCAAGCATATTTTTCTATAATATCAGTTTCCAATTTATCTTGTAACGAATTCCAGTCATTTTGTATTTGTTCCAATAGTATTTTCAACTGTTCAATATATAGCTATTTTTACTTGCTCATATTTAAAATATAATTTACTTTATAAATATTGTCATAAAGCATTTGAATAAAAAATGTATCTTATTCAACTTACATCATCTTTCTGAATGATAAAAAAGATATATTTTATCAAAATAAAAGTAATAGGGAAAAATAATGAGAAAACCTTGAGCAAAAGATTCACGTTGTATTGGTTCGTAATGAATACCAGCAACTAGAAATAATATTTAAAACACATATTGATCACAATTTTTACGTATCCTATAGTTTCTAGTCAAGATGTGTTCTAAACATGATGATACATATATTGAATTTATTTTATTATATAAGAGAAATAACAAGATTGTTTAGCTTTAACAGGTTATACAAAAGATACTTCAATATTATTAACAAAATATAAATATAATACACGACAGAGTATATAAAATATGGTGCGTTATATACATGTGTAAAATATAAAAAAAGATGAAGAACTTTTAATAAAGAAAATATACAAATTTTTATTAATGTATGTATTCTGCAATAAATGTCACTAATTAATAATCATCATAAAATTTTATAAATGTAGCTCACCATACCTGAGCAAGAAGAAATGTCAAAAAAATACTAATAAATAACACTTTGTGCAGCCATGTGAGGTATGTTTGTTCATAAGGCCATAAGCCAAGTGTTTTCAGTATAATTCGATATATCTTGTAATTTCGCTCCAGGAGCGCAAGCGTTTTGCTCGAGGACTGCAACATTATAAAAAGGTTCTCTCTTCTAATTGTCGGATTATTCTATTTGAAATTCTATGAATTTTACGTAACGTATTTTAAGTTGTGTAAAGATCGATTATATTTTTCTCAATAGCGAAATATTCTCTTGTGATATAGACAAATGCAAATTGGACTAAATTGTTTCAATTTGTAATTGAAAGATGTTTATTTAATGTGCAGGCTGAATAATAGTATTACGCAAACGTAGTACTGCTTTTTTCTTTTTTGTAATGTAAAGAGCTTTAGTTTCCTTCGAGATGTTATAGCATGTCTTTCTCGTCTTGTATAAAACTATAGAATGTAGAAGCGTATATCAAATGTATAGTGCATTCGTTTGCAACTATATCCAGTCTACAACTGTTATTTTTTTATTACAATTTTTTTAAGAAATTGTAGAAATAGTGCTAAATTCAAAAATTTCAAATTATGATAAAAGAATTTATTCTTTTTGCCCCCGGGGTAGCAGCTTAGTATCAATGCACCCTTCGCCCTGATGAAGTGAACGGCATGCTTCACGAAACGTCGGCATTAAGAATGAAGACACGGCGATAACCCGCAAACTTTCTGGTATAATTGAAGAATTTATTCTATTCTCCTATAACGTATTGAAATAAACACTTATATACATGAAGGTAAATATAGCTATAATAACAAAATATGGAACATTCTTACAGTGTGTATATTTGATTTTTAAAAATAATAAAATATGACAAAGAACATAAATATGTTTATAAATTCATTTTGTTGAAAAATTAATCATTTTAATATATTTCCCATCGATTACATTAAAGTAATTTAGTATTACATTGCATAAATGTATTTCTTTTTCGTACGCTACCATTTACATTTGTTTATACATATCAAATTTAGTAAAAAGCATTGTGTTCTAATAATTATTTAAGAATTGCCAAACTTATTTATTACATAGTGATAAATATATTTCATAGGTGATGCATCGAATTATATATCGAATTATTTATCATTACTTGCTATGTTGACTAAATTTTAACATGTTGCTATATATTTATGTTTTCTAGATCTACGTATTAAATATTTGTACCTTAATTTAAATATAAGTTTTTATTTTTTTAAATTATCGATTAACTTAAATTCTATAAGTAAAAAAATAGTAATATGATAAACATGTATTTCAATCAAATAAAGTATAAATTTGAAGAAACATGTATTTAATACATGCAATTTTTAATTATTTAAGTATCTGCTCATATGATGAAATAGTTTCAAACTTGGAAAACACACACATGATTTTATAAACCATTTGTAAAATAAATTTTAATGTTTTATTGTCGATGTAATTATAATTATCTATATTCTAATTGTGTTGTTGGTATTAATTAATTAACTTTGTTTTCTTTTTTGAAAAATTAGCTATTTATTGAAATATCAGAAAGATGAAGAAAAAGATGTCTCTTTTTTTAGTACATACATTTAACACAACAACATTTAACACAAATTCACATTTTATTTATACAATATTATATTTGATATTTTAATAAAAATCTGTCCAATTAACAATAAATTTTGTCTTGTTTCTATCGCGTAGAATAAATTAATGTAAAATAGGATACTGTTGCATTTGCAAGCTGAAATTAAATAAACATTAAAATTAAAATTTTTTATTACTAAAGAAATATTTGTTTTACCGTAGCAAAACCTTCCAAAGATGCAACAAATATGCCGCCACATGATAAACTGACATTTATTATTCCTTTTTGCATTATAAATAATAATAGTTTTTGCGTACGTAACGGTGCTGCATACCATAATCCGTTATAGCTGCAATTTTGCAAACATTAAAAATAAAACTGATTGTAAAAAGGTAACAACATTTTTGTGATATAGTTACACTAAATTATCTGCGTGTTTGAAAATTTACACAGAAATCGGATACTTTTAGGACAGACCTCATATAATTAATATAGTTTGTATAAATATAGATTCAAAAGTACAAAAGCAAAACACACAATACTCACGTTGCTTTGAATAACTTTAGACCATGATTTAATAATTCTTGTCCACCGTAATTAGCAATAAACATATAGTTCAAATGAAAAAATATCCATATAGCAACTATAAATGCCTGACTGATATTTTTTGTGAATGTTATTAATTGAAGGAACTACAATATAAAGCTATTTAAAAAAGCAGTCCTGAATTAACAACAGTAGGAAATAATGTATGTGTTACTTACTTGAAAGAGATTGAGGCTGAAAGAACTGACACCAACTATGATTAGAATAAAGAATAATATCGCAAAACTGGACGTCAAAAGTTCAACAAATCTTTAACAAAATTTGAATATACTGGAACTGTATGTATTATATCACAAATATAAAGTAAATTTTAAAATTTGTTTATAATAATTGGTCTTATTTGATTAGTACATAGGCTGTGTTCCGATATTGTAATCATAACATATTAAATTTTAATCATACGTTTAATGTTAACAACATTTCTATTTACGTTTCACAGAAATATATTGTTTTCAGTTTCATTTCATACAAAATTCTTCAACATGTTTGATTTTACATTTTAGGTGATTTGTGTTTTGGACTGCATTTATAATGCAAAGATACATTTATAATATATGTTTAAAATTAAATGTGCTATTTTAAAAGAATCATCTCACATTCGATTAACTATTTTTAATAAATGAGAAATTTACTAGTATACTCGTATATCATAATACTTTATTAAAAGTGTTATAGCAAAAATATGAAAATACTAACTTGGTGGCCCTTTGATGCATAACAACCGCATGTACAGTCCTCCGATAAAAGAAATATTCTTTTCTAGGACTAGGAATTATTAACGTACTTTTCTTGATTGCATTTTCTATTCGACAACTACATAAACTTCTAAATATATCTAAATATATTTCAGATAAAACAAACACTCAAGCAAATGCGTTCCACATTACCTTGCAATTTTAAATAGTGCACACGCGTGTACGATACATATCATAATTGTCGCACTGGTACCACACAACGTTATTGTTCCTATAATGTACGCTAGTACCTCATGTAATAACAAAACGTAAAAATATTTTTCCTGATTAACAAAATATTCTGTGACCACGAAAAGCTGACATGGCCGTGAATCATTTAGCGGTAAGATAACATCAAGGATAATGGGCAGATATTGAAATATTCCGCAAAATATTAACCCAAAATAGCAATACGCTGAGGAACGTTAAATTTAATTTAATTCAAATTACAATTTATTTCGAAAAATGTCAAAAGTTTATTATATAAAATAAGTGTATTTCACCATTTCATTTATAAAAAAAATAACATTAAGTGTAAATACTACCATAAATAGTAGTGTGTATTATTACCCATTAGAATTATTGTGAATAGCCTCGCGTTGCAAGCATATTTTTCTATAATATTAATTTCCAATTTATCCTTTAACGCATTCCAGTCATCTTGAATTTGCTCCAATAATTGCTTCAACTGTTTATTCCATATTTTTTCTTAACATTGATTAAATGCAATGTATACTACAAATATTATAGCAAACTTATCAATAAATTTGTTCTGTTAGATTAGACTTACGTTGTCAGCCTGAATGATAAAAAGGCAATACTTTGACATGTTAAATAGAATAGGAAAGACGCATGAAAGAATCCGAAGAAGGAGATTCGTATTGTATTGTTTTGTAATGAGTGCCAGTAACTAAAACCAACATTTGATATACACAATATATTGATTATAATTTTTACGTACATACCTTAAAAACATGTGCATTATTTGTACACTAAATTCGTTCCATTGCATGCTAAAGGTCGATGTAAGTTTATTTAAAATAAACAAGTTAAATAACTTTTACATTATTAATAAATGCTTTACGTAAAACATAAAAATCATCGAAGAGACATTGATCGAAAAAAAGATAGTGTGGATCGATATTATACCTGAACAAGAATAAATGTCACAAGAATATTGAAAAACAACATTTTTTGAACTTGTGTAAGATATGACTGCTTATAAGGCCATAATCCAACCGTCTTAAGAATTATACGATTGATTTTGTAATAGCGTTCTATCGCGTGCATTTCATACGAGAGTTGCGACACAACTGTGGTACGAACTTTAAATTGTCGGATTATTTCTCACGAAAGCTTCTACGAATTTTAAATGATCGATATCCACACGCGTTATGTAATTGCAAAAAATGACTATATGTTCTAACAATAGAAATATGAATTCATATTATAGGTAAAATTGGCAAATTAGTCTAAATGATCCTAATTTGTAATCAAAAGTAATAATTCCTTAACATGTAGGAGTGTAAAGAATATTCTTGCGCAAACGCAGTCATTACTTTTTTTTCTTAGCAACAGAAAAAGTTTCAGTTCCTTTCAATGATTTGTAAGATGCGTTTCTCGATTTGCATCAAGTTTTATTGTATAGTGCAATCAAACATGAAAGTATTCATTATTAGACATATATACATATAATGTATATACGGTACATATATATATATATATATTAAAGCCACTTTTTACAATACACTTGATTTAGAGTATAGATAAATTGATAAATTTTAAAAAAGTATATTTATTATATTTTTAAGAGTTATATAGTTATAGGTAGTTACAGCGCAGTTAGTTGTTTACTAACAAAACTAGAAATCAGATTACTTTGACGTAATCAAGAATATTTATTTACGAACAACGAAATTATACATAAGCTTGTATGTATGATATGTGTATATTTATCATTAAAATAAGGTACAAGTTACTGAATTATAAACATATACAATTATTTCTTATAATGAATTTATACATATTTCTCATATACGTACATAAAGAAATCAAATCAACTTGAGATAACTATATGTTAAAACTGCTAGTGAAAACACATAATAATCTTTAATAAATTTTATTTGTTAATTCAGTGTTCTCTTAAATGAATTACATCATTGCTTATTAGTGATGAATAATTTTCGTTTGTTTATAATAAATGTCAGGTGCTAAAAATCAAAACTACTTTTGACATAATATATTGTTTGATGATATAACATATGTTTAAAATTCATATAATATGTTTACATTTGGCTTAAGCAAACAATTACGTACCGAAAAATCCTTAATTATCTTCAATAATCAATGCGCGTGCAAGTATTCCTACATTACAAATTCTATAACCAATTAAAATATTTTCGTGTTATTTCATTATCATGGTATATATTACAGTAAAGTATGATATTGCTGTAGTTATAAGCTAAAAAAATATTTGAATCTTCATATCGCAAATATAAAGCTTTGATTGTTACAAACAATGTTATGTAACATTATTATCTTTTAAAATACGCATTAAATACAATAAATCCATTCCCTAAGAAAAATAAGATAAGATAAATTTTTCCTAGACAATTTTGATTTACTACAAAGAATTTATTACCGTAGAAAATCCTTCTAGAGATGTTACATAAAAATGACCAATTATTAGAGTGTGAGATTTCAGAGAATTTTGCATCAAAAATAAAAGCAATTTTTGTATTGACAATGGAGCTAAATACCATAATGTATTATACCTAAAAAATAAAAACGATTATATTATATTTAGTGTTATTTAGCAATTTAACGAGCGTTATTTTTGCTTTACACAATTAAATTATAAATATAGCTTCTATTTTACATATTTTGAAAATATAACACATTTGTAAGTGTATAAAAAGAATCATATAAAAAGAAATTTTAAATAAATTTTAGAAGGATAAAAATCGATTTAAAGAAAAAGAACACCATTTACGATCAAAGCGGACGTAGTGCTTGATACGTAGATGAGCTATAAATGTTCTATACAATTTTGCAAATATATAGTGGAAATATTTTTGTCGCAGTAAAAAAAACTAGTAGCTCAAGAAAAAAAGTCACTTTTCGATTATAAGAAATTCAGATTATGTACAAATTGTAAGAAATTATGTTGTGGGCAAAAAGAGCAATCCTCAATCAATTGTTTAAAAAATATATTTTTCTCACAAACAGTGCGAGGTCCTTTCTGTATAAAAATTATTAAGCATCAAGATCTGCTTTTATCGAAAACTTTAATAAATATTTAATAAAATGAAAAGAGTTTCATTTTATTAAATATTTACATATATTATTCTAAATTAACAATGTCTTCTCAACTATCCGCAAAACATTATTAAATTATCCTCTCTCTCTCTAATATTAAAAAAATATATTATTTAACTTATTTAACATCACGAACTGAAGTCAATCCTTAGACACTAGGCCAATTTCTGTATCCTTTTGACTAAACATGATGGATTCATTATAAAAATTAAGGAGATACTGTAGTGACAAATAGTGGAAATATTACAAATTGATATAATAAATCGTTGAAATTTCTAAATCAAAAATCTTTTTACAGTATTAAAGTAAAATTGGAAGGTGCTGCAGTGGACTTTGTACTAAAATCGAAAAGAAAGTTAAAAACATACGTTTTTTTAACTCGTAAAGTGTCACCTAACGCAAATATTTCCTTAATACATAAGTTTTATAGCTCGTATATACAACAGTTCAGCAAGAAGCTACAACACCTAGCGTTTTACGCGCACATACAATACTAACTTTATGAAACTAAGATTATAAAAGCTTAAAAGGAAAGATTTAAATCGATCTGCAAATTACATGTATACAAATACTGAGCGAAGATTCACAATTGTTCTTTTCTTATAATTTAATATTCAATTTTATGATTAATTTTTAAAAAAAGATAATAATTTAGGGATTGATAAAAAATATCCGATAAATGGACAATAAATTTGTCGAAAAAATTAATTTGTACCGGCCATTGGTAATTGCAGATTTTAATTTTTACGTAATACTTACGCAGCATTAAATATTTCTGCGCTATGATCGGTAAGAGTTTGTCCAACGAAATTAGGTGCAAACATGACTATAAAATGAGCTCCTACCATACCAATGCACATTGTTATTTCGGAAATCTCAAATGATATTGTTAATGCATTAAGTAGCTATAAAAATATATTATATTCATCAATGTACAAATTAATACCTACAGAAATTGAATTTAATGTAAAACGCATAAAATAAATTACATATTTAAAACACATTACTTACTCGAAAAAGACTGCAACTTAAAGATATTACGCTGATTAGCATTACAGCGGAATACCATTTATTCATAATATTCATAAAAAATGTGGAAAACCTTCAATAATGAAGAAAAATATAATTCATACTTCTGAGTTAAATAAGAGCATAAAAAAATGTGTTTTCTTTTTTAATTAAAATTAATATGCATCATGTATAAAGATGATAGTTAAAAGAGTGAATGTAGACTAACTCAATAGATTTTCTATGAATGTGGACAGCACGATTAATTTTTTGATACATCACGCGTGTTTTTTGATAAGCAGGAATTTGAAGTGTATGTTTAGTTACTGTACTTTCGATTACGTTACTGCAAATAATTTATATATAATTAACACTTTAATAAACAATCATTTTTAGCAAAATTAAAAGATATGCTTACCTAGCTATTTTAAAAGTTGCACAACAATGTCTAAGAAGCGCTAATGATAATGTTCCCGTTGCAAGCACCGTAAACATTCCAATTAACAATATTATAATTTCATGTATAAAATAAATATAAAAGTACTGCTCCTCATCAATAAAAAATTCAAAGTCTATCTTTATTTTACGTAGTCGAGATGTATTCATCGGTATAGTAGCGTCAAGAATAACCGGTATTAATTCGACAATAATAAAAAAACATAGACTAAATACGGCGAGAACTGTAAAAATGTAAAAAATAACAAGGTAACATACAAAGTAATATGTATCCTTATTTAACTATCATAAATAAATAATTTTAAACGCAGAGAGGTTTATATTAAAACTGAGAGAGATATTTAAAATTTATTTATATTTTATATAATTTACTTACTACAAAAAGTTAATGACACAAGACGATTTTCAACAGCATACTTCTCCAATATTTTAATTTCGTTATTATCTTTTATTGAATTCCAGTCCACTTGCACTTGTTTCAATAAATATTTAACCTACCATTTTTAAGCAATATTGTCTCCTAAATTTCTCTTACAAGTCTTACAATTCTCGGTTGTGAAAATACTTTACCATAAAAAAATGCAAGTGTGTGTGTGGGTGTGTGTGTATAATACTTACTTCTTCGGAATTAAAATAATAAGAGTTATAATTTATTAAATATAATATGGTAATAAAAATATATGAAAGTTCTTTAAAAATAAATTCCATGTTACACGTCGTTGTTAAAAAAGTTGTAAACTGCAACATATAAATATAATAATAATATACCGAATTTGTGTAATAAAAAAATATACAAAAGCATCATTTGCAAGAAGATAATGATCGAGAAATACCTGAAACAAAAGAGTGAAACAATATGCGCCAAGGAAGAACACTGACTGCACTTGCATAACAATCGGCGTTTGATAAGGCCACAAACCGATGGCTGTTAACATAATTCGATAAATTTTGTAGTAACGTTCGCCAGAAAATACTATTTTACTCATTGTCAGTAGACAGAATATGTTTGCAAATGAAAATATCGTTGATAATGTCGTATCATCAAGCATACTGAATACTTTTTTTTTCACAAAATATCTCTCGAAGACAAAGAATTTACGGTACGAACATGTAATTTAATAATTTTCTATAATTACGTAGTGAGAACAAAAATTCTATAGTTCTATCATTTGAAATAATCATATGCTACATTAAAACTATTTTGCGACAATTGTCAAAGTTATAAGAAAATACACATCTCATTACGTTCTTATAGTTTGGAACGGCGGGGTTCGGAGTAACTTGGTGTGAGATGGTAGTTTAATTCACATAGTGTGACAGACTCCAGTAACCAAAGAAACTGTATTTCGAATCAATTGAATCCTTTATAGTACAAAACTTTAGTTGCTATGAGCATTAAAATTGTTAGATTGTTTGTCAATTTAACTCGTGATGGTATGCGGTAGTTTATTAGAATTTGCATTGTAAGTTTCAAAAAATTTCGCTTTTTAAGAATCTGTATATGTAGTATATAAATTTACATGAAATTATATATTAGAAGCATTTAAAATCTGGTTTGACCGTTACGGTATGTTCTCGTCGATACAAGACTTTAAATATCTAGCTTCTTGAAAGGAATCTTCTGTTATGAATGGAGTGTTACATACAATATATGCATATATTATATTTGTCTTTGGTAAGAGCTAGTATTGATTACTATGGGTTCAGTCATAGAGACACAATTACGGAACACACGCGCGTAAGTTAATCGAATAATGCTTATTGAAGTAAAGTAGCAACATTTCGACAATGGTGCAGGCTGCTTAATGTAAAGTGCATAGCGATTCTTCACAAGCACTACCATTATTGTGAATCAGAATGTCAGTCATCATGTTTTCGATTACATATATGTACATATATGTATATATGTATATATAGGATGTTCAAAAACATTTAGCATTTATAGATAGATAGTATATGATATTTTTATTTAAGTATTATATATATATATACTGAAAATGCTTGTGAAAACATTAATGTAATGATACATATATTTTAATAAATTTTATTTTTTGATTCAGTGATCTCTTAAATTATATCATAGCTTATTACTGATATATTATGATTTCGATTCGTATGTATTATATGTTAGTGCTAGAAATCAAAATTATTTTTGACATGTTAATGATGATATCAGTATATGATATCGGTATATATACAATTTTATGAAGTGATATAATGATTTTAAAATAGTATGTATATTTAAATAAATAATTACGTACCCAGAAATTTTAGTTATTCTCTGTAATCAATACGTGCAATTATTACTACATTAAAATTTCTATAACGAATTAAAATTTTTTGTCTGTTATTTTTCTTTTATAGATCTGTTTAAACAAATAGTTACGTACCTATATAGAAAAAAATCTGTTATAATCTTCTGTTATTAATACGTGCAAATATCACTACACGCAAAATTCTATATTTATTTAAAATCTTCGTTTTATATTATTTCATTGTTGCGGTATATATTACAGTAAAGTATGATATTGCAGTAGTTATAAGCTAAAAAAATATTTTAATCTTCATATCATCTTTTTTTAATAGACTTTAAGTAAAATAAAAAAGAATAAGATATTTTGTTTCCTAGATATAATTAATTTATTGTTCATTGTAAGAGATATTTATTTTACTGTAGAAAATCCTTCTAGAGATGATACATAAACATGACCAATTGTAAGTTTGTGAGATTTCACAGAATTTTGCATCACGAATAAAAGCAATCTTTGTATTGATAATGGAGCTATATACCACAGTGTGTTATACCTAAAAATTAAAAAAAATTAGACATGGACCGTAAAATTATCGAGTACCGGATATCGAATTTCCGGTGTTACGTTCTCTTTCCGGGATAATTGTTCACTATAGGGACTCAGCTCTGATGATCTGAACACATGTCGTCAAGGTTATAACTCTGAGTGACCTCCAATAGATTTTAGCTGTCGAATATTTTAAAAATATAATTTACAAGTGTATAAAAATACAAATGCGAACAAATTTTAATAACTTTTAGACCAATAAAGTTAATAAGAAAAAAAAATCCTATTTTCAGATCAAAGCATACATGGTGCATAATGTTTAGACGAAAATTTAGACGAAAATTTGGCGAGACCTCGAAAAAAATACCATTAGTGAGAATTTTTGCATAAGATTGAAGGAGAAAGAAGTTTACTACTGTATAGTGGTTACTAAAAAAAATAATTAAACAAATAAGGCTCAAATTTCGGTTTTTTGCAAATATCTTGATAATCAATTTTATAAAAAAAATATAACAGAGGAAAATTAAAGAACGACAAATTTTACATAGAAAACGCTGTGTAAGTTTTTGTCGAACGAGCAATACTTTTCACGTAAGACATTATGCAATATGTGCTTTGCACAGTGAAATTACGGAGCGCGCCAACAAGACGCCAAGCAAAATGGAGCGTCGCATGCGCAAAAATATCATAACTTTTGAACGAATTATCGTACAGAAATCGGCCATTACACGTTGAAAAGCTGAAATCTTTAGTTTTTTAATAGAATTGGTTTCGTTATTCTACGACAATTTTTAACAATTTGACAATTGATTAAACAATATATTACATGCAATTTTTGCTTTTTTTTTTATAAAATCAGTTATAAGTCAGTATCGAATTGTTTAAAAATAAATCGTTAGAATATATTATAAACGACCGAACACAATATCATTAAAGTTCGGTAAAGTATTGTACGAGTGGTGAAAATTTCAAGGGAATGGTCTATGAGAGTTTTTCCGGTGGTTTCTTTTGTCGCGAACACAACACACATTCCTGAATGACTCAACAAAAACAATCTCTGTTATACCTTAATATAGATCTACAGAATGACAGTCCAAGTCGATTAAGGCTCTTTTTTCATACATTATATCATTTTCATTATCATAGAACAATCGAAATGAGTTTATATTTTACTAATGTAAGCAACATTAATTCTTTGTTTATTTGCATTAATCTCCAAAAAAAGGGGCCTAAGTAGAATTATATGCCTTTATTCTACTCTCAATTATTATCAAATACAGACACTTATTCTTTACTTATAATTTAATTTTTAAATTTGTAATTATTTTTTGAAGACATAAATAGTTTAGAAATTGATAAAAAGTATCATATAAAATAGGGACACTGGATTTATCAAAGAAATTAGTCTCATTTATAATGTCATTGGATTTAAATCTCTATACGATACTTACGCGGCATTAAATATTTCTGCACAGTGATTCATAACTGATTGACCAACAAAATTAGGTGCAAACATGAATAGAAAATGGGCTATTACCATACCGATGCATATTGTTATTTCGGAAATTTCATTTGACACAGTTAATGCATTAAGCAACTATAAAAATGTGTTATATACATTACAATCCATATATGTCAATTTATACATATAAGATACGGATATGTAACTATAAAAATTGAATGAAATATAACACGCAAAAATGTATATAAATGGAGTACTTACACGAAAAAGATTGCAACTTAAAGATACTACACCAACTGCTATTATAGCAAAATGCCATTTGCTCATAATATGCATAAAGAATATGGAAAACCTTCAATAACGAAGAAAAATCTAATTCATACCTTTGAGTCAAATATACATATAAAGGCATTAAAAATGTGCTTTATTTAATTAAGATTAATGTGTACGATGTTAATAATAATAAACGGTAGATAAAAGATTAAACGAAGTAAAGACTAACTGAATAGACTTTCTATGAATATGAACAGCACGAATAATTCTCTTATACATCACATGTGTTTTCTGATAAGCAGGAATTTGAAGGGTCTGTTTAGTCACTGTATTTTCGATAATGTTACTGCAAGCAATTTGTATATAATCAATGACTCAAGATAGATTAATTTTTCGCATATTTAAAAATACGGACTCACCTAGCAATTTTAAAAGTTGCGCAACAATGACTGAGAAGTGCCAATGATAATGTGCCAGTTGCGAGTATTGTAAATGTTCCAATTAGTATTGTTACGATTTCATGTATTAAATAAATATAAAAATACTGTTCTTCATCAATGAAGAATTCGAAGTCCATCTTTATTTTACGTGGTCGAGATTTATTCATCGGTAAAACAATGTCAAGTATAACTGGTGTCAGTTCAATAGCAATAACAAAAAATATAGCAAATGCGACAATAACTAAAACCGTTAAAAATAGAGATGTCATATTACTTTATTTAATTATCATAAGTAAACAGTTTCAAAAAAAGGGTATATATTAAATATAACATTTTAATTTATTTTATAATTTACTTACAAATTAAAATTAATGTTACAGCGCGACTTTCAATAGCATACTTCTCTAATATTCTAATTTCACTGTTATCTTCGATTGATTTCCAGTCCAATTTTATTTGTTTCAACAAATATTTCACCTATCATTTAAACAATTGATGCTTTACAAATTCCTTTTGTAAGAATTTAAAACACAGAGACAAAAGGCCATAAGTATAATAATGCAAGTATAATACTTACATCTCTAGAATTAAAATAATAAGAATTATAATTTATAACATATAACATAGTAATCAAAATATATGAAAGTTCTTTAAAAATAAATTCCAAGTTACACGTCGTTGTCAAAAAAGTGGTAAACTGCAACAAATAAGTATGATAACAATAGACTAAATTTATGCTAATAAAGAATTATCCAAGAAAACATTACGTGTAAGAAAAAAAAATCGATAAATACCTGGAACAAAAGAATAAAACAATATGCGCTAAAGAAAAACACTGTTAACATTTGCATAACAATTGGTTTTTGATAAGGCCACAAACCAATCGCTGTTAACATAACTCGATAAATGTTGTAATAACGTTTACCAGAAAAAGACATCTTACTTAGCAGATGGAATGAATTTTGCAAATGAAAATGTCGCGGATATCTTCTGAATAATGTCGTATCACGAAGCATACTGAACATTTTTTATTTTTTGTAAAATGTCTCTTATAATAAAATATCTCTTACAGCAAAAAAAAATATACGTGACACAACCATATAATTAAGTAATTTCCTATAATTACGCAGTGAGAACAAAAAGTGCTACAATTCCATCAAGAGTCATTTTTATAATGTAGCATATAATTTGAAATGATGATACGTTACACAAAATTTTGCGACTGCGTCAGTGTTATAAGAAAATATACACCTTATTTCTTATAGTTTGAACCGGCGCAGTACGAAAGTTTGTGCGAGAGCATTCACAGTATTACAAACTTCAATGGGCACACAAATTCTACATTAAAATGATTGAAGATGCCTTATAGTTTAACATTAGATATTTACTATTTTAAAAGCAACATTCTATTTTCATAACTTCTTACATGTATCAAATACTTGTATTTTATTTGTTCTTTTTTTTACAAAAGTCAGTATTGTTTACTAGAATACAGATGTGATCACGAGGCACACGTGGAATACCGCTGCATGTAAGTGAATTGAGAGTGCTTGCTAAAATGAGGTAACATTCAGCTGGCACGCGGTTTTATTAAAAGCAAAACATTTTGTGGTTCAATGCGCGCGTCCCATGATCATGCGTTTAAATTCTATTCCATGGTATGAAAGAATATTTTATTGTATTAAGACATACTATAGATCTTCTTTAAGATATCACTTTTGATTATTGATAATATAATGATTCTAATAAATATATAATTTTAATATAAGGAATAATGTGTATATTAATTCAACATTATTTTATATGAGAGAAATCCTCATAATATAAGCCTTTTATAATTCAATTTTAAAAACGCATTAAAAAAATTTATGTTTTATAATATTGATATCTTTAATGTATAATAGCTTCTTGAAAATTTTTGAAGTTGTCTCAAGGACGGTTTTTCGAGCTTAAGGATGTCTCCCGACGCATGTATTCTATCGGAATGTTTTTTATTTGTTGTCTGGCTATCTAGAATAATAACTTTTTGCTAAAGGAGAAATGGGCGAAATCATTTTGAAAACATTGCTCCTGGAACGTTCCAAACTTCAATCAACTATTATTATTGCGATAATAATCGAACAATATACTACAAAACATTGTATGTAAAGAATTTAAAAGGTAGGTTGAATTTTACACAAGTATCATTAAATATATAGTAAAAATTGATTTATCATTAAATTTGTTTTTATATAATGTTCAACAAAAAGGAGAGAGATATTGCTATATAACATGAAAACGATGATATTCCAATTTAGATATAGTATTTCGATGTTTCTATTTGTGCATTTTAAGATTTACTTTTTCAAATTTTTTCATTTTTATGTGCTTTTAAGTTTAAATTCTACCCTGTTAAAATAAAAAAAAAATTTATAATTAAAATTTAGAAATATACTTAATTACACAATATTCTTTATATATAAAAAAAGTGGTTTAATTATTTTAGTTGCATATATGTTGAAAATATATATCCTAGCGAAAATATTTATATGTAATGAAATATATTTTAATAAATTTTATTAGTTAATTCAGTGTACTCATAAATAAATTACATCGTTATTTATTACTGGTATAATATATAATTTCCGTTTGCATGTATTACATATCAAGTGCTAGAAATAAGAATTATTTTTAATACGTTAATGCTAATATTCAAATAAATATCCCAGATAATTAGACATGAACTTATGTCTAATCATACATACAAAACTTTATTTATTATAAACTATATTTATATTATTATTAATCACAAGTGCTCTTTAAAATAATCTTTAAATACAGTTAAATTATTACATTGTAACAGAAAAAACGACAAAAATTATATGATCTTAAGAGAATGCTGAAGTTACCGACGCTCATTTCTCATGCCATTTCGTTTTCCTTATATAGAATAAAAAATTCTTCTTCAGAATAAAAGGAAAAACACATATACCTCCGGAATATTTTCTTAATGTAATGTATGTAATATTTTAATTGGAATTAAACATCTATTTTATTGATATCCATTAAGTTCGGTCGTCCCTTCAGCATCGCCTTAAATCCTATTTGTAAGTGTCCAGACATAGGTATTTGTCTAATCATTGGAACGTTTATCTTTCAGAATATGTTTAAATGTCTTATAATATTATAGTATGACGTTCATATTTTGCTTAAATAAATAATTACGTACCTAGAAACCCTTAATTATCTTCATTAATCGATGCGTGAGTATTACTACATTCAAAGTTCTATGACCAATTAAAACTTTTGTTTTGTATTATTTCATTGTCGTGGTATATATTACAGTAAAGTATGATATTGCTGTAGTTATAAGCTAAAAAAATAATTTAATCTTTATATAACAGTCATTAAATTTTGTTACAAAAAATGTTATAATAATATTATTTTCTAAAATTATAAAATACAATAAATACTGTCTGAAAAAAAGGTAAGATATTTGTTTCTTAAACAATTAGTTCGCTGCACTGAAAATCTTATTTGGTGGTATCAACTAATCCTTCATTTAAATGTGACAAACAAATCTTAGAGAAAATGCAATAAAATAATTTTTATTTAAATAAATAGTTAAAGCAAAAAATTATTGTAACATTTTATTTGTGTTATCAGAAACGAGTTATCAACACAACTTTTAATATGATGGTAAAACATTAGTTAAATAATGAGATTCTCAGTATATATTACTAAAAATATTTACATTACCGTTGAAAATCCCTCTAGAGATGTTACATAAATATGTCCAATTGTTAAGGTGTAAGCTTTTAAAGAATTTTGCATCACAAACAAAAGCAATTTTTGCATGGATAATGGAGCTAAATACCACATTGTGTTGTACCTAAAAAAAAAAATTAGTTCTTGCATTATTTATAACAGTCATTTTTGCATTTAAATTATATAAAAAGGTTCTATTTTTTATGCATTGCAAGAAAAAGGGCGCAACTGCCGATAGCCTTGACCTTGACATATGCTGTCAATGTTATGATCCTAAGTGACCTCCAACAGGTTTTAGGTGGCGATCGTTATTCATTAAAAAGTTATTAACAAAAATGTTTAAGAGATATCTTATTTCTACACTATATATAATATTATTTCTTATTTCTGCTTTACATAATGTTAAGAACTACTCCATACTCGACCTGTCTAGGAACATCAGACTTTCCACGCAAAATGGTCTATTCCACCTCTTTTCCTACCAAAAGACACACAATTTTGACACAAGGGAAAATGAGATTGAACTCTTTTTTTCCGTGGAAAATTGGACGCCCCTTGGCAGAGGGATACAGGACCTCGTTTTTGCTTGGATGCTCCTAGACAAAGGTCGAGTGCAAAATAATTCTGAATATTATACGTATAAAGCAGAAATAAGACATTACTTCTTAAATTTTTTTGTTAATAATTTTTTAACAAATAATGCTTAAAACCTGTTAGAGATCATTCAGAGTCATGCCCTTAACAACATATATCAAAGTCAATATCGGTGGTTGCATCTCTGTTCTGCAATTGTACCAATATTAGAACTATAATATATATATAAAGATTTAAATATTAAATAATTTTAAATTTTATATAAATGAAATTTAGATCCATAAGTATATATCAATTAAAGAACAATTTTATCTTAGATCAAAACGGACGTTGCTGCATTTATTGTTTTTGTTATTTACATATTATGTTTATTTATATTTTTACTTTCTTTTTATTCTTTTTCTTTTTATTTAATTTATTTTGTTTTATTTTTTAGTCAATAATACAAACCAAAATCATAAAGAGAAATTGTGAAAAAGATTTGGAAAAATATATATTGTATAATTGTAGTCCTAAGAGGAAATAATAAATTTACCATACCACATACCACATAATTTTACTTTTACTTTGTACCGTACTTACGCGGCATTAAATATTTCTGCATAATGATCAATAACTGATTGTCCAACAAAATTAGTTACAAACATGACTACAAAATGACAGCCTACTATACCGATGCACATAGTTACTTCGGTAAACTCATTTAATGCTATTAACGCATTAAGTAACTATAAAAATATATTATATCATCTACTATCTATATGTTTCAATTTATACGTCGTTAAATCTATAGTGTCAAATTTAACTATTGTTTTATATATATAGTATAAAATAACGACATATTAATAGGAGCAATGGCTATTTAATAAGCAACTTAACAAAAATAAATTTTACACTATCGATTTAACAGAGTATATGATACGAATTCATATCTATAACAATTGAACTGAATATAAAACGTAAAAAGTATATCACATACAAAAACATTACTTACTCGAAAAAGATTACAACTTAAAGACATTACACTGATTATCACTAGAGAGAAATACCATTTGTTCATAATATTTAAAAAGAATGTGGAAAACCTTCAATAATGAAAAAAGAGCCTAATTCATACCTTTGAGTCCAAATATATAAGGGCATTAAATAATATGCTTTTAAAAATTAAAATTATTGTTTGTCAATGATATATGTAACAAGTTATAAATATCAAAAGAATAAATTGAATGAGGACTAACTGAGCAGATTTTCTATGAATATGAACAGCACGGATAATTTTCTGATGCATCATATGTGTTTTTTGATAAGCAGGAATTTGAAGTGTATGTTTTGTCACTGTATCTTCGATTATGTTACTGCAAATATCTTATATATAATTAATACTTTAATAAACAATCATTTTCAGCAAAATTAAAAGATACGCTTACCTAGCTATTTTAAAAGTTGCGCAACAATGCCTGAAAAATGCCAATGATAATGATCCAGTTGCAAGTACCGTTAACATTTCAATCAGTATCAATACTATTTCATTTATTAAATAAACATAAAAATATTGTTCCTTGTCAATAAAGAGTTCGAAATCCATTTTTATTTTACGTGGTCGAGATTTATTCATCGGTATCACAGCGTCAAGAACAACTGGTGTTAATTCAATAATTACAATCAAAGAAATAGCAAAGGCGACTATAACTGGACACGTTAAAATTAATAAAATGCACATTAGATAAATGATAGTTAATAAAATAGCATACTTTGTTTAATTATCTTAATAAACAATTTCAAACATAAGATATATTAAAAATTATACTTACAACTTAGAATTAATGATACTAAACGATTTTCGATGGCATATTTTTCTAATATTCTAATTTCACTTTCATCTTCGATTGAATTCCAGTCCAATTTTATTCGTTTTAACAAATGTTTCATCTATTATTTAAATAAGTATTTTTTTCAAGATATTTCTTTTTTACTTGCAGGAATTAAAATTCTCGGTAAAAAGATTTCGCTATAAATGTATAATTGCAAGAAATACTTACTTCTTTAGAATTAAAATAACAAGAGTTATAAGTTATAATACCAAACATGGTCATGAAAATATATGAAAGTTCTTTAAAAATAAATTCCAAGTTGCATGTTGTTGTTAAAAAAGTCGTAAACTGTAACACATAAATATAATACCAAATTTAAATATAAATAAAATGTAAAAAAAGAATCGTTCAATGAACCGTTACGTTTAAGAAAAACCAATTAAAAAATACCTGGAATAAAAGAATGAAATAATATGCGCCAAGGAAGAACACAGATTGCACTTGAGTAATAATCGATGTCTGATAAGGCCACAAACCAATCGCTGTCAACATAATTCGATACACGTTGTAATAACGTTCACCAGAAAAGACCGTCATACTTAGTAGATGGAGTGAGAATGAAAATATCGCGAATTTATTGAATAACATTTTATTGAATATTTTTTATTTTTCGAAGAATACCTCTTGTAAGATAAAAGTATGTGATGAGAGAGAACTATTCGATTTAATAATTATCTACAATTACGCAGAGAGAACAAAAAGTGTTATAATTCCATCAACCGTTTGAAATAATGATACGTTATATTAAAAACGACTATTTCTGCGAAAATTGTCATCAATGTTATAAGAAAATATACTTCCTATTTCGTTCTTATAGTTTGATCCGACGCAGTTCAATGGAACTTGGCGGGAGAACGCAGTTGATAATGTGATAAACTTCTGTGAACAAATATCAGTTTATAGTGAGTTAAACTTTAGTGACCAAATAAATTTTTTCTCGAAATAAAAAATAACTTATAGTGGAAAACATTAGATATCCAGCTTTATGATAGAATTTTTTTATTTTGAATGTTTCTTGTTTACACACATTATATGTATTATATTTTAAATGGCATGTGCTATCATACACTCATATATTTTATTTTATTTTATCTTTTACAAAAGCTGGTATTGATTATTAGGGCTGCGTTCTAGTATGTATTATATATACTGTCAGTACTGGCAGTACTGAAAACTTGTTTCATTATTATCGCGCAGTGTGCTGTGACAACATCCAATTCCGTTAATGATATTATAAATGATAGCTATATTGCCACTGTACTGCTGCAGCTTTCGAGTAAGTTTGGGTGCGTTCCGAGTTACGCATAAAGCGCGTAGACTGCATAGAAAGTCATTTCGATTTAACGCGCATTAGGAGCACTTTGATAGTGCTGAGAATTCTCTAGATTGTACTATCCGCACTGTACGTTTTCTTAGCACTCTTCCTAGCGCATTGACTGCTTCTATAATATTTCGACTTGAGGCAGTTGATGCGTCTGATGCGTTCATGCGGTCTATGGGTATGATTCTAATTCGGAACGAGTGACTCTGCGAAATCGTCAATTCGACGTCAAATTGACATCGATTCGACGTCGATTCCATTGTCATTTCTCACTGACGAGTGTACCGATTTTGATCGGAACAGTCGCAATCGAATCATATAAAACGTGCATCAAATATATAAAAATGTCATTAGATTTTTTGTTACAGTTTTAGTTTTCGAGATATTTTAACAAAAATAAATTTTGATAGAAGAATTCTGGTTTAATAGCGCCTCGACATTTGTTTAACGCAGTAACATTTATGTCATTCATACCACATTTCGCTTATATACTTGGCGTCACGCCGCTACCGCGCCGCTTGATTTATTTTTACATGCTTTCAAATCCAGTCAAATTATACTAATTGTTACTATTTAAAAAAGTGTACAATAAAACATTTAAAACATACTCAATTATACGAATTTTTTATAAAAAGGGATTTAATCATTTTTAGTTATACGTATATTAAAAATTTTCATGAAAACATATACATCATGTAGGTATATAATGAAAAATATTTTAATAAATTCTTTGATGATTTAGTTTTTTTTAAATCAACTTACTCTATTACTGGAAGGAAAGTAACGTATATAGCGAGAATGAACTTTAGCGATGTTCTATATTTCTCTATTATTTCTAGAATAGTAACAACTCAACAGAGAAAAAGTAAAAAGATATGTCCCTCAGTAAAATGTTAATTTTGAATAATCCCCCGTTACATATGCGCGCTATATTAGCGCTCGCTGTTTACTTACTGCACAAAGAGTACGAATAATGGTATAATCTTGTTAAACATTTACCGATGTAAGACTATTATTTACGTATAAATGCTAAAAATTGAAATTATTTTTGTCATGTTAATGCTACAAGTAATACACAGCATATATTTAAATTCTAAATAATATACCGATCAGGAAAAAAATTCTCCGATGACTTTGACCTTGACGTATGTTGTCATGACCCTAAGTGACCTCTAATAAATTTTAGCCGTCGCTCGTTAAAATGTTGTAAACAAAAAATTTTGAAGAAATGTCTTATTTCTGCTATTATTGTATAATATCAAAAACTATTATATATCCCTCCTTATATTTACGTAATGTAAACTTTTCACACATAAAGTAGCTCCGAGCTGCCACGAGACGCAGGACTTTTCTCGTGAAACGAACTCACCTTATCTTCCCATTGCCTAAGGCTGCACTATACTTTCCATGCAAAGACCTGTTGAAATTAGTGTTATATATTTCGACAGTTATACATTTGGAAGGAGAATAGGTGGAGTATAAAATTGCTTTGCGAAATCGCTTTGGAAAATTGTAAATTATATTTTAGAGCACATCCGGAAAATTTTTTATTAGTAAAGAAAAGGTATTTCTCAAACTTCTTTGTTAATAACTTTTTAACGAATAACAACTAAAACCTGTTGAAGGACACTCACAGTTATAATCCTGACAAAATATGTTAAAGTCAAAATAATCGGAGGATTCTTCGTTATCAGCATATTTATGTAAACTTTATGTAATAATATGAAAGTGACTTATTTAATAAAACATTTACGCACCAAGAAATTCATCATAATCATTTGCCATTATTATAATTACATATACAAGATTCTATAATCAATTATAATTTTTTGTATGTTATTTCCTCGTTGTGGTATATATTACAGTAAAATATGATATGGATGTAGTTATAATCTAAATAAATTAATTAATAGTTAAGAGAGAAAGAGTTCATTGTTATAAACGTCGTTATGTAACATTACTGTTTTCTTAAAAATGCATTAAATACAACATTTAAAAAAAGATATAAATATATTTTTAGAGAATTATTTTATTATAAAATATTTATTACTGTAGAAAATCCTTCTAGAGATGGTACATAAATGTAACCAATTTTTGGAGTATGAGATATCACAGAATTTTGCATTACGAATAGAAGCAATTTCTGTATCGATAATGGAGCCAAATACCACATTGTGTTGTACCTAAAAATTTATAAAATGTTAAATTTAGCATTATTTATAAAAGCTAATTTTTATTGTCCTTACACACTTAAATTATACGTAGCTGCGCTATTTTGTGCTTATTTTAAAAGCATAATGAAATTACAAATAATGTATAATAAAAAGGGTATACTTGACCAAGCCAATTAAAATCAATAGAATGAAAAAGTTCCGCAATAGCATATCTAATTTGTTGTAATTTCAAATTTTGAAAATGTAGGTAGCATACGTAGTGCATGGATTCATTTACACGGCAGGTGCAGCTATCTTAATTTATATCCAAATTTTCTATGCATTTTTTGTCAAACTAAACATTTTTCTCAAATGATATTTATTTCTTTAGTCGATGGTTACGTATGTAATATGAGCTTTTTTGGAAAATAGCCATAGAAGTTTGCCTATTGGGATTTTTGATGAGAAACGTAAAAAATATATCACGAATTCGATCCTGATAGCAAGCTGACGTCAAAATGATGTCAAAATAATGTTTTCGGACATCAAAATGATGCTAATGTAACGTTGCTTGCTATTAGGAAGCAATTTGATCGAAAACGTTGTTACAAATAAATAATGCAGAATCGTTTACATACAAAAACACATTACGAAATACTAAAATTCTTTGATCAACAATAGGTAACTCTTTATTATCTTATGACGTAATGAGTTAATATTGTAATGTTTAAGTAAACATTCTAGGATAACAATATCTTTTCAAATATTGTAATCTAATATAAAAGTATGAATTATTTAACACATTCAAAGTACACGCACTGAAATTTTAGGAGCTAGGCCATATTGTATATCCTTCACATTCGATATAATGGATCCGTTATAATAATTACAAAAGATTTTTATTAGATGTACAAATTAATTCTCGACCCCTACCTTTCAGCGACCTCAAAACTCGTTTATGTTGAATCCCCCACCTCTGTAGTCATTTTGAAGTGCCATCTTTTATATACATATAGCATTAAAGTGAAGTACAATACTTGATACTCCTGTGAACATAATCTGAAAAATCAGCAGTAAACACGATATCGTTCGAAAAGCAACATTTGAGGCATTGCCTTCTTTTCGCATTAAAAAAAACACGGCTGAAGTAAAAGAAATAATTTGTACGATTTTAGGCGAGAATACTGTACCGTACAGTACGTGTAAAAAATAGTTTCAATAGTTTCGAAAGGAAAATTTCGACCTTGAGGATCGTAAATGCCCGGGTCAACCAAAAACAGTAGAAAACGAGAAGTTGGAGAAAATTTTGAACAAGAATTCTTGCCAAACGCAATTAGAACTTACAAATACGCTTGAAATAGCAAGACGTTTCCTATCGCCTAAAACTGCTGGAGAGGTCAAAACAGACTGAGAATTAATTTGTACACCTAATATTTAAATTAAAGTTTTAAACATACAATTATTTTTGGAAGATTGTATGCACAGAAAGTGATAAAAAAGACATACGGAACGTAATATATAGTGATTGAAATTTATTTCATTCATACTTTTTATTCGAAAATTAAATTTTTATATAATACAATACATACGCGGCATAAAATACTTCTGCGCTATGATCGGTAAACGATTGTCCAAAAAAATTAGGTAAAAACATTAATAAAATATGTACCAATATCGTATTGATGAACGATATTATTTCGAAAATTTCATGTGAAACTGTTACTGCATTGAATAGCTATAAAAATGTATTATATTATCATTTATACAATATATTATTATGTATAATGTACAAGAGAATTAATAATAATAAAAACTAAATAAACCGTTAAACATACCTAAATAAATTTTACTACATACATAAATGAATTACTTACTCGGAAAAGAGTGCAACTTAAAGACATTATGAAGATTATTCCCATAACAAAATACCATTTGTTCATTACACTCAGAAGAAATGTGAAAAACCTTAAAATAGCGACGAAATATCTAATTCATATCTTTGAATCAAACATATAAAAGCACAAAGAATTAATATTAAAAGTGTAAATTAAAAACTAACTGAATTGATTTTCTATGAATATAAATAGCACGATTAATTCTTTGACACATTACGTGTGTTTTTCGATAAGCAGGAATTTGAAGTGTTTCTTTAGTCACAGTATCTTCGATTATGTTACTGCAAACAACTTGTGTATAATAAAACTATAAAATAATTTTCTTTTTCCAATATTAAAATATACACACTTACCTAGCGACTTTCAACGTTGCACAACAATGTCTAAAAAGTGCCAACGATAATGATCCAGTTGCAAGTACCGTTAACATTACAATTAGCATTAATACGACTTCAGCTATTAAATAAATATAAAAATACTGATTCTCATCAATAAAAAATTCGAAATCTATTATTATATTATGTGATCGAGATTTATTGATAGGATCTATGACAGCATCAAGGACAATTGGTGTCAATTCTAAGATTATAAGAAAAGATATACTAAATGCGGTACAAACTGGAAACGCAAAAAATAACAAGATATTATATAACTTCATGTAATTATCATGAAGAAACAATTTCAAACAAAAATATATATAATTACATTATAATCATATAATGTATTATATTATATAATTTACTTACAACATAAAATTAATGTTACAACACGACTTTCAATAGCATATTTCTCTAATATTCTAATTTCACCAACATCTTCAATTGAATTCCAGTCCAATTTTAGTTGCTTCAACAAATACTTCACCTATCATTAAAATAATTCTTGCTTTTAAAATATCTCTTGCGACTTTTTAAAATTCTCGGGAGTAAAAAGCTCTTCCATAAAAATAAAGTTACAAGTAATACTTACTTCTTTAGAATTATAATAATAAGAATTATAAAATACCATAGATATCATAGTCATGAAAATATTTGAAAGTTCTCTACAAATAAATTCCAAGTTGCACGCCGTTGTTAAAAAAGTCGTAAACTGCAACATAAAATTTAAGAATGATGACAATACTAAATTTGTGTAATAGGAATCATCCTAAAGGAAACATTATACATATGTAAGACAACAGAAATACCTGAAACAAAAGAAAGAAGAAATATGCGCTAAAGATGAATGTTGTCTGCACTTGCATAACGATTGGAGTTTGATAAGGCCACAAACCTATCACTGTCAACATAATTCGGTTCACCTTGTAATAACGTTCGCCAGAAAAAGCCATCTTATATAGTAGACTGAGTACGTACGAATGAAACTTTTGTGAATTTAATGAACAACATCGTATTGAATTTTTTTGTTTTTCGAAAAATAACTTTTGTGCAAGAAAAATATGTAATAGCTATACAATTTGATAATTATATACAATTACGCAGTGAGAACAAAAAGTGCTCTAATTCCATCAACCATTTGAAATAATGATACATTATATGAAAAACGACTATTATCGCGGAAATTGTCAGTGTTATAAGAAAATATATCTCCCACTTCGTTCTTACAGTTTGAACCGGCGCAGTTCAGCGTAACATAGCAGGAGCACGCAGTTCGTGGTATGACAAACTTCAGTCAACAAATATCAATTCATAGTATGATAAACTTCAGTGAACAAATACATTCTATTTTGAAACAATCAAAAATAACTTATAGTAGAAAACATTAGCTATCCAGAAAGAAATTTTACGAAAGTAATTTTTTACTTTGAATGACAATTGTTTATGCATTATATTTTAAGTGGCATGTGCTACATATCATAACACCAATATACATATATGTATTATTTTATCTTTTACAAAAGCTAATATTGATCATTAGAGCTGTGTTCTAATATATAGGGTGAGGCATTTTAATTGCCTCAAATAAATATCTCAGAAACTAAGAGAGGTACAAAAAAAATTTTATATAAAAGTTGTAGATTTTCTCGGGAGAAAGAAGGTGGAAATATGATAACGGATTTTGGATAGAGTACACTACCAAGGTCAGGTCAACATGAATATTTTAAATGGAATCCCCTATTTTTTATCGCACATTCTTGTAAAGCACACTTCGAGAGAGCTTTCCAAAACACTATAATAAAATATTTTTTTATCAAGTACTTTTCGAATAATAGGGCTTAAAAGTTACAATATCGCTGACATTAACATTATCCAAGGTATACCACGTGGAGATTACTTAGTCGGATTTAATCTCTTGTGTGCATATGTGCGTGCGTGTATGGGGAAGGAAAACGGGAGTCAAAATTACACATACTCTGTGTTCTTGTTTCTATTTGTTAACTGGACTGATTGCTTTTAATGATCAATCAGCTCCAAATTAACTGGATTTGCGAATTCAGTTTTGCATCAACGTAAATAGAGACATATTCGAAGAATTGTTATAAATAATATAATATGAATCTGAAGCACATTCGCACGCGTGCGCTCATACGCAAGCACGTGAAAGACAAAGGAACTCACGTAAATCAAGTACCTACCTCAATGGGATAAAATCCCATCACGTTCCCGTTGTTCATCTTGGATAATGCTAAGCACGGGTAAATACATGCAGTCAATTTGAGACTTATTTAAAAAAACATTTACACACCCCTAGAAATTCATCATAATCATTTGCTTTTAATACTAATATATTAGTTATATACAGTTGTAGTATAACTATGACTATTATGAAGGTTCAACAATCAATTACAATGTTGTATGTTATTTTCTCGCCGTGGTAAATATTACAGTAAAATATGATATTGCTGTCGTTATAATCTAAAAAAAATAATATAAACTTTTTATCAAAATTAAAATGTCATTGTTATAAACATCATTATGTGACATTACTGTCTTTCTTAAAGATGCATTACATACAACATAAAAAATAAGACATAAATCTTTTTCTAGACAATTAATTCATTATAAATTATTTATTACTGTAGAAAATCCCTCAAGAGATGGTACGTAAACGTAACCAATTTTTGGAGTGTAAGATCTAATGGAATTTTGCATTACAAATAAAAGCAATTTTTGTATCGATAATGGAGCTAAATACCACATTGTATTGTATCTAAAAATTTATAAAATGTTAGATTTAATATTATTTATGAAAGTTAATTTTTATTGTGCTTGCAAATTTAAATTATACGTTGCTAATATTTTGTAAAAGTATAATAAATTTACAAGTATATAATAAAAGATATAATTGGAATCCAAGATATTTAAAATCAATAGAATGAAAAAATTCCGCAATGGCTTATCCTCTTCGTTATAATTTCAAATTTTCAGAATGTAGGTTAGTATACACATTGCATGGATTCATGTACACAACAGGAACAGCTGTCTTAATCTTTATTCAAATCTTGTATGCATTTTTCGACAAATTAAACATTTATCTCACATAAAATTTATAATGTATCACAAATTCGAACCCGATAGCAAGTTGCCGATCAAATACATAATGTCTTTTGAAGTAAAAGTGACGTTTTCTGACATCAAAATGATGACAAAGTAAGTAGTTTCCTACCAGGAGATCAATTCAACTTAAAACGTTGTTGCAATTAAGTTGTGCAGAGTCGCTTGCATATACGAGCACACTATTAAATACCAAGATTTGCTTTGACAATGCGTTTCTATCTCTTATTTTATGACATAATGAGTTAACAATATTTATATAAACATTCTAACATAACAACATCTTTTCATATATTATAATCTAATATAAAATAATCAATTATTTAACACATTGAAACTATACACACTCACGTAAAGCCCTGGGGAGTTAGTTTATATATTGTTTAGGTTTAATATATATTGTGGATCCATTACAATAATAACAGAAGCTTTTTTTCTTCAAATTAACGTTTAAAATATATGATCATGTTAGGAAAATTATGTACGGAAATTAATAAATGAAGGCATATGAGATGTGAATTTATCGATGGAAATTTGTTTCATACATACATCATCGTAAAATTAAATTTTTATATGGTACGTACGTGGCATAAAATATTTGTGTGCTATGATCGGTAAGAGATTGTCCAACAAAATTAGGTAAAAACATTAGCACAAAAAGACCTGTTATTACACCAATGTCAGTTGCTATTTCGGAAATCTCTAATGAAACTGTTGCTGCATTGAATAGCTATAAAAATATATTACATTACCATTTATACAATATATTATTTCAAAATAAATAAGAATTCATAATAGTAGAAACTGAATTAAACGTTAAGCACAAAAAAATTAGTGCATACGTAAATGCATTACTTACTCGGAAAAGATTGCAACTTAGAGACATTACGAAGATTAGCCCCATAGCAAAATACCATTTGTTCATAATACTCAAAAGAAATTTGGAAAACCTTGAATATCAAGGAAATATCTAATTCACACATCTTTGAATCAAATATATAAAAGCGCAAAGAATGTTAAAAGTATAAATTAAAAACTAACTGAATTGATTTTCTATGAATATAAATAGCACGATTAATTCTTTGACACATTACGTATGTTTTTCGATAAGCAGGAATTTGAAGTGTTTTTTTAGTCACAGTATCTTCGATTACGTTACTGCAAACAACTTGTGTATAATCAAACGTCCAAATAATTTTTTTTTGCAATATTAAAATATACATACTTACCTAGCAATTTTCAAAGTTGCACAACAATGCCTAAGAAGTGCCAATGATAATGATCCAGTTGCAATTATCGTTAACATTCCAATTATCATTAATACAACTTCAGATATTAAATAAATATAAAAATACTGGTTCTCGTCAATAAAAAATTCAAAATCTATTATTATTTTACGTGGTCGAGATTTATTGATTGGATATATGACAGCATCGAGGACAATTGGTGTCAATTCTAAGATTATAAGAAAAGATACACATAACACGGTACAAACTGGAAACGTAAAAAATAACAAGATATCATACAACTTCATTTCATTTTCATAAAGAAATTGTTTCAAACAGAAATGTATATATTTACATTATAACCATAATGCATTCTATAATTTACTTACAACATAAAATTAATGTTACAACGCGACTTTCAATAGCATATTTCTCTAATATTCTAATTTCGTTACTATCTTCGATTGAATTCCAGTCCAATTTTAATTGTTTGAACAAATATTTCATCTATCATTTAAACCATTCTTGCTTGTAAAACTGCTCTTACTTGCGACTTTTTAAAATTCACGGCAGTAAAGAGATCTTCCATAAAAATAAAGCTACAGATAATACTTACTTCTTTAGAATTACAATAATAAGAGTTATAAAATACAATACATATAATGGTCAAGAGAATACATGAAAGTTCTCTACAAATAAATTCTAAGTTACATTTCTTTGTTAAAAAAGTCGTAAACTGCAACATTGAATATACTCGTAAATATAATAGCTTATAGTGAATTTATGTAATAAGGAATCAGCTAAAAAAGCATTACATATAACAAAAAAAAATCGAGAAATACCTGAAACAAGAGAAGGAAACAATATGCGGTAAGGAAAAATGTTGACTGCACTTGCATAACGATCGGAGTTTGATAAGGCCATAAACCAACCGCTGTCAACATAATTCGATACACGTTGTAATAACGTTCGCCGGAAAAGACCATCTTACTAGTAGACGGTGTAAATGCGAATGAAAATGTCACGAATTACTGAATAACATCGTCCTGAATATTTTTTTATTTATCGGGTAATACCTCTCGTAGGGGAAGATGTGCGATAAACTATGCAACTTAACACAATTATATATTATTACGTAGTGAGAACAAAAAGTGCTATAATTCCATCAACTATTTGAAATAATGATAGGTTATATGGAAAATAACTATTTTCCGTAATTTGCGAAAATTGTCAATGTTGTAAGAAAATATACCTCCCATTTTGTTCTTATAGTTTTGTCCGGCTCAGTTTAACGTAACTTTGTGGGAGAGCGCAGTTCACATGGAGAGAGTGATATACTTCAGTAAATTACAAAATTCTATCTCGATTAAAAATAACATATAGTGAAAAATATTAGATATCCAGCTTTTTGCAAGAAATTTAAAATTTTTCTTCCGTCTAAAATTTTTATATTGTCTCCATCAAAATTGAATATTCCATACAGTGTTCTGTAATTATTGAATGCTGTTCTGTTTCCCAAATTATTTCTGTTTATGTATATCAAAATTGATATATTCTTTTTTTATGCTTTTTAGTTCAATTAAATTTCAATAATAGTTAATATTTTTAGAAAATGTATAATATAATATATTTAAAATATACTTATTTGTATGAATTTTTTATAAAAAGAGGTTTATAATCATTTCTAGTTTACCGTATATTAAAAATAATCATTAAAATATATAAAATAAAAACGGTTTTAATAAACTTTGTTTAGCGATTCAGTATTCTTTTAAACAATTTACGCTATTACTAGAGGAAGAATAACATATACAGCGGTAATTAACTTTAGCGGTGTTCACTATATTTCTCTATTACTTCTAGAATAGTAATAATTCTATAAAGAATAAGTAAAAACATATGTTCCTAAGAAAAATATTAATTTTGTATAATCACCTGTTACACATGATCGCTATATTAACGCTCGCTGTCTAATAAAACTACACATACAGTATGAATTATGGTGCAGCCCCGTTAAACATTTACTGATTGACTATTATTTGCGTAATAGTGCTAAAAATTGAATTCATATTTTTCAAATGAATGCTACTAATAATATAGCATACATTAAAATTTTACATACCGATCAGAGAAAAATTTTTACAGATGATTACGACCTTGTCAAGTTTTCACATATATTGTCAAGGTTATGACACTGATTAACCTCCAATAACTTATAACCGTCGTTCGTTTTCCCTTAAAAAATTATTTACTTAAAAATTTGGAAAAGTAATGTCATATTTCTATTGTACATACAATATCAAAAACCCCTCCTATCTTGCGTAAATGGCTTTTCACATGAAAGATGATTCATCTCACCTACCAAGGGGCCACATGAAACGAGTTTTACAATGACACCATATCTTCCCCTGATCCTAGAGCCGCATGACTTCCCACGCAAAGCAAGATATCTATCGAAAAAATAAAAGTTATATATCCTTTGGCAGGAGGGTAGGTAGAGTGGAAATCGCTCTATGTGGAAGGATATAAATTATGTTTTAAAGAGAGAGAGAGAGAGAGAGAGAGAGAGAGAGAGAGAAAGAGGAAAATTTTTGTTTTACAAGAAAGCAAGCATTATTTTTCAAATTTTTTGTAAATACTTTTTAATGAATACTGAACGACGCCTACAACTTGTTTTAGGTCATTCAACGTCATAATTCTGACAACATATGTGAAAGTCAAAATCATCGGAGAATTCTTCCCTCATCGGTGTATTTATCTAAATTTTATAAAATAATATGAAATTTGTGATTTATATTTGAGTAAAACATTTATGCACCTAGAAATTCGACATATCATAATGGTTTGCTATTAACACAACTATAACTACATTGAAAGTTCTATAATCAATTACAACTTTGCTATTTTTTCGTCGTGGTATATATAACAGTAAAATATGATATTGATGTAGTCATAATCTAAAAAAATAATTGAATGTTTATACCAAAATTAAGATTTCAATATTATAAACATCATTATGTGACATTACTATCTTTTTTAAAGATGCATTAAATACAATATAAAAAATAAGATATAAATCTTTTTTAGACAATTAATTCACTATAAAATATTTATTACTGTAGAAAATCCCTCTAGAGATGGTACGTAAATGTAACCAATTTTTGGAGTGTGAGATATCATGGAATTTTGCATTACAAACAAAAGCAATTTTTGTATCGATAATGGAGCTAAATACCACATTGTATTGTACCTAAAAATGTATAAAATGTTAGATCTAGCATTATTTATAAAAGTAAATTTTTATGTGTGTATTTAGATTGTACCACTTTGTGCTTATTTTAAAAATAACGAATTTAAAAATATTATATAATAAAGGGTAAACATGACATTCAGGATATTTAAAATCATTAGAATGATAAAGTCAATGCCACATCCGCACACAATTGTTTGCAATTTCATATTTTCAGAATGTAGAAAGCGTTCATAGTGTATAGATTCAGATACACAACAGGTGCAGCTATTTTTGTTTGTATCCAAATTTTCTATACATATTTTATCAAACTAAACATTTGTCTCACATAAAATTTATTTCCTTCTTCGATGATTCCGCATGAGCTTCTCTCTCTTTAAAAACTAGACATAAAAGTATTTTTTCTATTGAGATTTTTGATCAGAAATTTAAAAACTATAATGTATCACAAATTTTATCCTCATAGCAAGCTGACATCAAAATAATGTCTATATGACGCCAAAATGACGTTTTCTGACATCAAAATGATAACAAGTAATATAACTTCTTATCACGGGATTAATTTGACTAAAACCGTGGGTTTACAAATAAATAGTACAGAATCGTGTGAATACGAACACATTATTACTGAGATTTGTTTTGACCGACAATAGGTTTCTTTCTTTTATCTTATGACGTAATGTGTGAGTTAATAATATTTATGTAAACATTCTGGAATAACAATATATTTCCAAATAATATAATCTATAAAGAATGGATTGTTTAACACCTTCAAACTATAATTCACACATTGAAGTAAAGCTCTGTTAGCTAAACCAAATTTGTATATGGTATTTTTCGGAATCAATAAAAGATTATAATAATCACAAAAGTTTTTCGTATAAATAGAATTTTAAGTATATTATTTTTGGGAGATATTATGAACAGAAATTTATTAAAAAAAGACACATGAGATATGAATTTATCGAAGAAATTTGTTTCATTCGTACACATCACTAAAAAATTAAATTTTTATATGATACTTACGCGGCGTTAAATATTTCTCCGTTATGCTCGGTAAGTGATTGACCAACAAAATTGGAAACAAACATTAGTACAAAATGACCTATTATTAGACCGATGTCCATTGTTATTTCGGCAATCTTATGTGACACTGTTACTGCATTGGATAGCTATAAAGATATATTATATTATCTTTTATACATTATATCAATTTATTTATGTTTAACGGTTTATTTAATTTCTATTATTATTAATTTAAGAATTAATAATAATAGAAACTAAATAAACCGTTAAACATAAATAAATTACTACATATATAAATGAATTACTTACTCGAAAAAGAGTGCAGCTTAAAGACATTACGAAGATTATTCCCATAACAAAATACCATTTATTCATAATACTCAAGAGAAATGTGGAAAACCTTCAACAGCGACGAAACATTTAATTCATATCTTTGAGTCAAATATATAAGAGCATAAAGAATGTTAAAAGAGTAAATTAAAAACTAACTGAATTGATTTTTTATGAATATAAATAGCACGATTAATTCTTTGACACATTACGTGTGTTTTCCGAAAAGCAGGAATTTGAAGTGTATGTTTATTCACAGTATCTTCGATTACGTTACTGCAAACAATTTAACTATGATAAAACTTCAAGATAAAATCTATAACAAAGTTGGAAGGCACGCACTTACCTAGCAATTTTCAAAGTTGCGCAATAATGCCTGAGAAGTGCCAACAATAATGTTCCAGTTGCAAGTATGGTTAACAGCGCAGTTAGTACTAATACGACTTCAGATATTAAATAAATATAAAAATATTGATTCTCGTCAATAAAAAACTCGAAATCTACTATTATTTTACGTGATCGAGATTTATTGATAGGATATATGACAGCATCAAGGACAATTGGTGTAAATTCTACAGTTATAAGAGCAAACATACCAAATGCGGAACAAACTGGAAACATAAAAATTAACAAGATATTATACAACTTCATTTAATTATCATAAAAAAAAGATTTCAAACAGAAGAGTATATATTTACATTATATGATATTTATAATTTATTTTGTAATTTACTTACAACATAAAATTAATGTTACAACGCGATTTTCAATAGCATATTTCTCTAATATTCTAATTTCACCACTATCTTCGATTGAATTCCAGTCCAATTTTAATTGTTTCAACAAATATTTCACCTGTCATTTAAACAATTCTTGCTCCTAAAAATTCTCTTACTTGCGACTTTTTAAAATTTTCAGGGCTAAAAAACTTTTCCATAAAGATAAAGCTACAAGTAATACTTACTTCTTTAGAATTACAATAGTAAGAGTTATAAAATATTATAGACATTATTGTAATAAAAATATATGTAAATTCTCTATAAATAAATTCCAAGTTGCATGTTGTTGTTAAAAAAGTTGTAAACTGCAACATACAATAGAAGTATAATAACAACATATTGAATTCATGTGGGTAATAAAGTATCATCTCAAAAAGCATTATATGTAAAAAAAAATCTAGAAATACCTGAAATAAAAGAAAGAAGCAATATATGCTAAAGAAGAATGTTGACTGCAATTGCATAACAATTGGAGTTTGATAAGGCCACAAACCTATCGTCGTCAACAAAACTCGATAAATATTGTAATAACGTTCACCATGAAAGACCATCTTACTCGGAATATGTTTACAAATGTAAATATTGCAGATATTTTGAACGGTGTCGTATTGTACTACGACTGAACGTTTTAAATTTTCCGCGAAACTTTTTTTGCAAAAAAAAATGAATGTCATAACCAGTACTTTAATAATTTTCTGTAATAACGCAGTGAGTTTAAAAAGCGCTATAATTCCATCAAACATTTGACAATGATATAATATTATAAATATTATGCGGCAATTTGTAGCTATTATATGAAAATATACTCTTATTATCTTATAGTTTGGACCGGCGGAGTTCGAAGTAACTTCACGCGAAAGCGTAGTTCATATTGTGACAGACTTCAGTGAATAAGTTCTTTTAATCATTTAAATATTTCTTATAATGCAAGATATTAGTTTCGTAGCATTCGTATTTTATGTTATTATAATTTGGAGAATAAAGTAAAAATTTAAAGCACCAGTTTAAACATGCACACAATTGACGATCTTTCGCACGAATGATACATGTGATCAAAAATTTCATACATTGGTCCTACGTCTAAGACCATTCATAGGAAAGAAATGATTTATTGAGTTCCTACATCCAGAAGAGCTCCGAATTGTTGAAAACTCCGTTTTTGAAATATATAAAATATAAAATGTGCTAAAAAATGTAATGAAAACATCAAAAATAAATTATTCCACAAATAAGAAGTGCAAATTTATAATACAAAAATAAAAAACCACGTACATACAAGAAATCGTCAATCATCTACCTATTTAATTGGGCTTACTTTCACTTTTCGCTACACGAACATTTCAGATTTCAATCACATTATACCTTGGTCTTTTTGCAAGAGCCAGTAATGTGTTTACTAGACGTTTGTTCGCGTCGCAATTCTTGACATACTCCATCCATAGCTTCTACTCACTTCAACGAGCCTGGAAAAGCTGTGAATTAGGTCACTGACAATTTACTCCGAATACACACATCTTTTACAATTTTGTTTATTTTAACTCAATTATTTTTCAAATCACCGAATACAAATTCAAAATGACGGATTGAGTATGACGGCCCAATATGCAATCCAATGTAATACATATTTGAAGTTTGAAATCAACATCGCGGAGAGTTTCCTTCAGCTGCTCGTATGTAGAGACCTTAAGAGCTTGGACGTATGACGGCGTGTTTTGATCGATTTAGATTTTTCAACAACTTCTAAGAAGAAAATAAAGCAGGAAATAGTTTTAAAAAAATAGAATAGGAATATATAGTAGAAAGAGAAAAAAATAGTAAATATACGTTCTTCTTTCTCGCATGATTTTGCTACAAGATGATTTTGTCCTAGACACCTTCCAAAACTCGTGTCTAAACTGTTATTAGAAAATACGATTCATGATTCATCCTGTTGATTATTTACTGTTGTACGATTTCCGTTTGCATATATTATTAGTCAAGTGCTAAAAATTAAAATTATTTCTGTCATGTTAGTGCTACTAATTGTGCCTATATTTAAATTTTAAATAATAATATTTGAAGTTTTATGATTTGTTCGAGCAAATAATTACGTACCTAGAAATTTGTCATAATCGGCTGTTATTAATATAACTATCATACTACAGAAGGTTCTATACTATTACAATTTTTTGTGTGTTATTTCTTTGTCGTGGTATATATTACGGTAAAGTATGAAATTGCTGTAGTTATAAGCTAAAAAAATAGTTTATATCACAACAATAAAGATTTCATTGTTATAAACATTGTTATATAATAACAATGTCTTTTTAAATATGCATAAAATACAATATAACGAGATAAAATCATTCTTTTCTAGACAATCAGTTCACTATAAAGTAGTTATTACTGTAGAAAATCCTTCTAGAGATGGCATATAAATATAACCAATTTTTAGGGCATAAGTTTTCATAGAATTTTGCATCACAAATAAAAGCAATTTTTGTATCGATAATGGAGCTAAATACCACATTGTACTGTACCTAAAAATTTATAAAATGTTAGATTTAACATTACATCCAAAAGTCAGGTTTTTATTACGCTTGCGCATTTAAATTATACATAACTACTGTTTTTGCTCATTTTAAAAGTGTAATAAATTTATAAGTACTATATATTCAGAATGTCCTAAAATAATCACCAAATATTTTATGCGTAGATAAAACGGACTAAACTGAGTTGGAAAGTCTACCATTTTGCTATTTTCGCAATAGTTAACAAACATTAATTTTTAAAGAAAGATATGAATACTCACATCCGCCTAGCCTACTACTGCCGAATATCATCGATAGCTTGACGCACGGAGACTTGGGGATTGCCTAGCAAGCAAAAGTCCAAAATGTCATGACTCGAACAGCGCGGCTCGAACACTTGCCTAGAGACCCTCAAGTAAGAGATACGCAAACACCCGTTTGAAGCTGGCCCCCCAATATTAAAAAATCGATTTTTTTCTTCATGCATTTGTTTCCTCATCGTTTATTCACGAATGCTCAGTTGGAATTTTTGTTTGCTCACCCTTAGTTCAAAAGATTTGTGAGCAAACGATGAGCAAACGGATACATGAAGAAAAAAATCGATTTTTTAATTCGATACCAAAACATAATTTTCATATATCTTTTGAACTAAGGGTGAGCAAACGAAAATTCCAACTGAGCATTCGTGAGCAAACGATGAGCAAACGAATGCATGAAGAAAAAAATGATTTTTTAATATTGGGGGGCCAGCTTCAAACGGGTTACGCAAACTCCGTTCGCAAGAACATCACGGTCTCCATGATGTTCCATATGTTCGTAATATTTATATGTATAAACACATACAAACATACCACGTCTTTATTCTGCGAATAGGAATAGAATAGAATATGGTTATGCCATATTGGTTCCGTCATATTCTTCTATCGACACCATCAACCAATCCCGTCGCAGCTTTAAGAAAAGTTTGCGCATATCTTACTTATTTTTTTTCTGAAAGATGGATTTCCGATTTCTAAATAAATCACGTTTTCAAAATGAACTCACTGGACTGAAAAAGGCCAGACAGATCAATGCATATCATAAATCATCTCTTACTTGAGGATCTCTACGTTTGGCCAGACCATCCTCGCTTCTCGTGGTCTGCACGTCAAACAATTGGTGGATGTACATTTGGCAGTAGTAGGCCAGGCAAACGCGTGTATTCGACTATCTTTAAAAATTAATATACGTATCTTGTTAACTGCAAAAATCGCAAAATAGTATAAGACTTTTTGTCTCAGTTTAGTTTATTCTACCTGCGCATGAAATATTTGGTGATTATTCTAGAACATCTTCTATAAAACGTGTACTTAAAACCAGAGACATTTAAAGTCTTTAAATTGAAAAAGTACCGCAAATATTCAATTTTTTGCATCAAAATGGCTGATAGCCATTATACATAGTGTACGAATGTATCTACATATTAGGTGCAGCTTTTAACTTTTACCAGCTTTTCTATGCATTTTTTGTCAAACTGAACATAACACTTCACACAAAATTTATTTCTTTTGTGATTACGCATCCCATGCAACAATCGACGTCATATGGTCGTCCAAACGACATTGCTTTCGTCATACATTGAAGTGTATGTTCCTAAAGACATAGAGTACACATTTTTTGCACGTACAATGTACCAACCTTACCAAACAAAAAGATTTGTAATAGACGTCATTAGTATTATACATCTAATCCCAAACAGCACAAAGAATTAAGTCTGAAAATATTTTTCTTGTTTATATGTATATAAATTTTTGTGCAAAAGAGGGAGACATCAGTCATTGTCAGTAAGGTCCAAGAAATATTAAAAAACTATCAATGTTTATCTCGGAATCCACGGACCTATATAGGGACTCACCTTCAAGATATTATATCATCATTTTATCAAAAAAGGATAAAAACTGTTCACTCTGAAGAATCTCATTATATTGCGCTTTTTATTATATTTGATATGGTTTTTTAAATACGAGTAACTTTGCTGTGTTTCTCTAGTAGCGACGTCGCATACTAAAAATTTCAATTGAAAATTGAATATTGTCGACGTACCTTGGACATCCCTAAAACTGTGTATAAATAACTTTAATACGGAATGCCCAAATAACGTCTTTGGGATGTATTATATTTTAAACGCCCAACATACAGCGACATAAACTGGATTCTTCTAGACACATTTCGAACTTCCAAGAACATCGAATTGTTGCTTGGGATGTGACGTAAACTTCAATTTTCTGAACCGTATGTGTACCTTTCTGCACTTTTATATACTAAAACCTCAATAACAAATAAACCCGTATTAAACTAAATAATACATAAATTAAATATGCACATATTTCTTTATTCATAAATAAATTATAGATAAAATAATTGATTTCTATAATTTACATTATTATTTATAATAATTGATTTACATTAAAAATGCCAAAGAATTTACGAATTATTGCCATGTTGTGATCCATTGCTAATGCCAACGTTTCGTAAATCTTACCGTTTATTTCATCAGGGTAACGAGCGCACTGATATAATGACGAAGTAAACGATAAGATTCACAAAAGTTGGCATTAGCAATGAATCATGACAGAACGATATTCCGCCTTAACGATATAGCCTTTAGCACCTCTAAAAAAGATGCACGCCAAGGTCTTCCAAAAAGTTTAATTGATTTAAATATTTATTTATATATTTTCCCTCTCAAACAAAATATGTTTACACAAATACGAGATGTGGTCATTGAATTTGTCGAAAAAGTTAATTGGTTTTATTGAGATATCATTGAAGATTTGAAGTTTTATATGATACATACGCAGCTTTAAATACTTCTGCGCTATGATCGATAAGTGATTGTCCAACAAAATTACATAAGAACATCAGTATAAAATGAGATGATACCATTCCGATATTCATTGCTATTTCAGAAATTTGACATGATACTGTTAGTGCATTGAATAGCTATAAAGACGTATTATATTATCATTCATACAATAATATATCAATCTATAAGAATTCATATATATATATATATATAATAAATAATAATAGAAATTAAATTATATAGACATAATTAAATTACTATATATATACGTAAATGCATTACTTACTCGAAAAAGGTTACAACTTAAAGATATTACGCTGATTAGCATTACAGCGGAATACCATTTGTTCGCAATACTCATAAAAAATGTAGAAAACCTTAAACAGCACAAGAAAATCTATTTCATACCTTTGAATCAATTATATAAAAAATATATTTCTTTAAAATTTTAAAATTAATATTTATCATGCAAAATAAATAAATGTTAAAACGGTAAATAAAAAACTAACTGAATAGATTTTTTATGAATATGAATAGCACGATTAATTCTCTGACACATCACGTGTGTTTTCTGATAAGCCGGAATTTGAAGTGTATGTTTAGTCACTGTATTTTCAATTATATTACTGCAAACAATTTTTATATAATTAACAAACAATTTGAGATAAATTACTTTCTTCAGCAAAATTAAAAGATACGTATATGACATACCTAGCGATTTTAAAAGTTGCGCAAGAATGATTGAGAAATGCCAATGATAATGTTCCAATTGCAAGTATCGTAAGCATTCCAATTAGCATTAATACAATTTCATATATTAAATAAATATAAAAATACTGGTTCTCGTCAATAAAAAGTTCAAAACCTATCATTACTTTACGTGATCGAGATTTATTCATCGGACATGTAACAGCATCAAGGACAATAGGTATCAATTCTGTAGTTATAAGAGCAAACATACCAAATACGGTACAAACTGGAAATGTAAAAAATCGAGCTATTATACTGTATAACTATATACAATACTATATAATTATCATAACTTAATTTAATCGTCATAAGTAAATAATTTCAAACAGAGGAGTACATATTGAAAATTGTATATAATTTACTTGAAAATTATATACAATTTACTTTATAATTTACTTACAACTTAGAGTTAACGTTATAAGGCGATTTTCAATAGCGTATTTCTCTAGTATTCTAATTTCATCATTATTTTCGATTGAATTCCAGTCCAATTTTACTTGTTTCAACAAATATTTCACCTATCATTTAAACAAAAAATTGTTGCTTCCTAATTCATCTTATTTGATACGTTTAAAATTATGAAGAGGAAAAAAACTTCGCGTAAAAATAAAATTACAGATAGTACTTACTTCTTTAGAATTAAAATAATAAGAATTATAAGTTATAATAAATAATATAGTAATGAAAATATGTGATAGCTCTTTAAAAATAAATTCCAAGTCGCACGTCGTTGTTAAAAAAGTCATAAACTGCAACATATATGAGTATGATACAATACCTATACCGAATTTATATAACAAAGAATCATTCAATAAAGTTATGTATAAGAAGAGAAGCATCGAAAAATACCTGGAACAAAAGAATGAAGTAATATGCGCTAAGGAAGAACACTGATTGTATTTGCATAACAATCGAGGTTTGATAAGGCCACAAACCGATCGCTGTCAACAAAATTCTATAAATGTTGTAATAACGTTCGCCAGAAAATACCATTTTACTTACAATTAGTAAATGGAATATGTTTACAAATGAAAATATCGTAGATATTCTGAACAATATTGTATCGTAATACGTACTGATCGTTTTTAATTTTCCGCAAAATTTCTTTTGCAAGGGAAAAATGAATGACATAACCAGTAATTTAACACTTTTATCTAATAACGTAGTGAATATAAAAAGTGCCATAATTCTATCAAACATTCAAAATAATGATAAGATATTATAAGTATTTTGCGGCAATTGTCGCATGTTATAAGAAAATATACCTTCATTAGATTCTTATGGTTTAGACCGGCACAGTTCAGAGTAACTTGGCGCGAAAGCATAGTTCGCAGTGTGACAGACTTCAGTGTGCAAACATATTTCATCTTGAATCAATTGATATACTTTATAGTGCAAAACATATGAGCTGTTTCGAAACGATCTTCTCTTGAATGATATATTACGTGTATTATAAGCATATTTTATTGATTTTTTGCAATAGTCAGTAACATTTACTTATAAAATTCAAATGTTTGAGCACGATTGTGAGGAATATGTAAGGAACTTACTGGATAATACGTTGCGCGCCTCGATTGCTTGCTGATATACAATAACATTTTGACTAGCGGCGTATTCATCATAAACAAAGCAAACTGTGATTTAATCGCGCGTCTGTGATCGTGCCAAAAGTCAGAGAAAATACTACTGATTACATTACTTGAATGGTATAAAAGAATATTTTGATGTAAAAAAATACTGTAGATTTCCTTTAGGGTCTCTTTTACCAACCTTGGTTAAGATAATCGACCATTTCATAGATGTCAACTTGAGGACTATAAACTATAAATGTGTTTCGCTTTGTCAGATCTTAACTTCTTCCTTTGGTCTAATATGTACAAAAATACAAATTGTAAAAGCACAGAACACTTCTTCCTTCTCTAATAACGAATTGTGTTTAGTCCTCACATTGGCAACGATCGCTTTTTTTTTAACCAAGATTGATAAAAAAAAACCCTTAAAGTGTCACATTTAGTTGTAATATTGATTTCAGAAAGTGCAGTATAATTTATGTATGTCAATATTACCATATGTAATTATTATTATTAAATCCCTACGAGATTCTTATAATATATTTTTAAAATGCATTTTGGTAATTTCTACTTTGTAATATCAATCGTACCTACGACATACATAAATAAACTATATACAATATTTATAATTACGTATCTCGCAATTTTTTCTAATTTGAAAATATATTGAATTATTTGTACATTTTTTCATATATGAGATTTTATATATAACCAATTTCAGTTCACTGTATGTTGTAAATTCTTATGAAAACATTAGTGTTTAAAACATATTTTAATAAATAGTATTGTTCATTTTCAGTATTCTCTTAAATACATACATCATTATTTGTTGATGGGAAAACAAGGAAAAGTAAAATACGCAGTAGAAATAAACCTTGGCATTATCCAGTATATTACTTTACATTACACAAGCCCTAAATCAGTAATATTCCGAAAAAGTGAAAGCAAAAAGGTATGTCTCAAACTAACAAAAAGATTAATCTCAAATATTCTCTTGTTGCGTATCTACGCTGTTATAGCGCTTGCTGTATAATTTGTGCAATACAAACTATGATTTATTTTACTACAATCGCTAATATATGATTTCCCTATGCATGTATTATATATCGAGTGCTAAAAATTTAAATTTTATAGTAAAATATGATATTTACGATATATTTATTTTAGTAAATAACTACGTACCTAGAAATCCGTAATAGTGTTCTATCATTAATACGTATAAATATCACTACATTCAAGGCTATAACCAATTTAAACTTTCGTTCTGTATTATTTTATCGTCGTAGTATATATTACAGTAAAGTACGATATTGATGTAGTTATGAGCTAAAAAATATTTTAATTCTTATAAAACAATCATTAAAATCTAATTATTACAAACAGTGTTATTGTTTTTTCAAATACGTTTTAATTAAATATAGTAAAAAAATAAGAAACTTTTTTTTCTAGACAGTCAGTTTTCTACAAGGTATTTATATTACCGTAGAAAATCCCTCTAAAGATGATACGTAAATGTGACCAACTGTTAGAGTGTGACTTTTCAAAGAATTTTGCATAACAAATAAAAGCAATTTTTGTATTGATAGTGGTGCTAAATACCACATTGTGTTATACCTACAAATTTATAAAATGTTAGATTTAGCATTATTTATAAAAGTAAATTTTTATTATATATATCTGTATATTTAGATTAGAGGTTAATTTTGTATGTACCCTTCTAGCGCAATATAATGGACCTATTATTATAATTATCAAGTATAGAATAATTATCCTTTTTCTATAATTTAACTTTCAAAGTTATTATTTTTTAAATAATATTTAAACAATTGATGAAAAATGTCATATGATATGTAGATATTAAATTTATCAAATAAAGCTAATTTCGTCCGTTAAACATTTTTTATATGAATCGGTATATGATACTTACGCAGCATTAAACATTTCTGCGCTATGATCGGAAACTGATTGTCCAACAAAATTAGATACAAACAAAACCAAAAAATGAGCTGTTACCATACCAATACACATTATTATTTCGGAGAATTCATTTGATACAGTTAATGCATTAAGTAACTACAAAAATGTATTCTATTACTATCGTATTCCAATTTATATATATAATAATATATGATGAATTTATATCTATTAAAATTGAATTATATGTAAGACGTAAAAAATGTGTTACATACGTAAGTGTATTACTTACTCGAAAAAGATTGCAACTTAAAGACATTACGCTGATCACCACTATAGTGAAAAACCATTTGTTCATGGCATTCATATAAAATGTAGAAAACCTTCAATAGCGAAAAAAAGTCTAATTCATACCCTTGAATTAATTACATAAAAAATGTGATTTTTTAAAATTAAAATTAATGTGAATCATTTATAATAAATAATAATGTTAAAAAAATAAATTAAAAGACTAACTGAACAGATTTTCTATGAATATGAATAGCACGATTAATTCTTTGATACATCACGTGTATTTTCTGATAAGCAGGAATTTGAAGCGTATGTTGAGTCACTGATTTTTCGATTATGTTACTGCAAACAATTTTTATATAATCAACAAACAATTGAGATAAATTACTTTCTTCAGCAAAATTAAAAGATACATATATGACATACCTAGCGATTTTAAAAGTGGCACAGCAATGCCTGATGAGCGCGAAAGATAATGTACCCGTTGCAAGAATGGTAAATCCTCCAATTAGTATTGTTATGATTTCATATATTAAATAAATATAAAAATACTGTTCCTCATCGATAAAAAATTCGAAATTTATGTTTACTTTACGTGGTCGAGATTTGTTCATCGGTATGACAGTGTCAAGGACAACTGGTATCAATTCAATAATTACAATAAAAAATATAGCAAATGCGACGACACCTGGAAGTGTTAATAATAAAATAATATAATAAGATGACACACACATAACCTTGTTCAATTATCATAAATAAACTGTATAAAAGACACTAAACAGACACATATATACATATATACATACTAAAAATGTTACAGTAAAACAAGAAAATAATGTAATATGCAAGAGTATAGAAGACAACCGCAGGTTGTCTATATTGTAAAAAATAATTTACGAAATAATATTGTACATTACATAAATTCGTCAAATTTATTGATTTCTATAGCCTTGTATATTACATGATTTCCTTGTTTTATTGTATTGATTAAAGGAGTCTATAATTTATAAGTTTAATTTATTATTATTGTTAAAAATGTCATTTGTATATTATCTATTTTATAATTTACTTACAACCTAGAATTAGTGACAGAAGACGATTTTCATTAGCATATTTCTCTAATATTCTAATTTCACTATTATCTTTGATTGAATTCCAGTCCAATTTTATTTGTTTCAACATATATTTCATCTATCATTTAAATAATTATTACTTCCAAAATTTCTTTTTATCTGATACGTTTAAAATTCTCAGAAATAAAAAGACTCCGCCATCAAAATAAATTTATAAATAATACTTACTTCTTTAGAATTAAAATAATAAGAGTTATAAGTTACAATATATAATAAAGTAATAAAAATATACGATAATTCTTTAAAAATAAATTCCAAATTGCACGCTGTTGTTAAAAAAGTCGTAAGCTGCAACATATAATTATATATGATAACAAATAATACCAAAACCTTTTTTTCAGTGTACTATAAATGTGACGTGCGTGATTAAGATATTAATGTAGTAATGTATCAATGATCGTAAATGCTGTGTGTAAGTGCTATTTCCAATATACCTAACTAATCTCTCTTTAGTATTGCCTTATTAGCAGAGATATTATATTAGGAAGAGTCAATATATCTATAATGTCATAATATCACCTTTTTCTTAAAGAATCATTAAAAAAAATGTTAAGTGTAAGAAAAAAAATCGTCAAATACCTGAAATAAAAGAATGAAACAATATGCGCCAAGGAAGAACACAGACTGCATTTGCATAATAATCGATGTTTGATAGGGCCACAAACCAATCGCTGTTAACATAATCCTATAAATATTGTAATAACGTTCACCAGAAAAGACCATCTTACTTAGTTGATGAAATACATATGAATGGAAACATTGCGGAATTACTGAATAATATTGTACTAAATTTTTTTTACTTTTCTCAAAATATCTTTTGTAGAAAAAATGTAGTAGGCTATATAATTTTATAATTTTCTATAATTAAGCAGTTAGAACAAAAAGTGATATAATTTTATCAACCATTTAGAATGATACGCTACATTAAAAACGCATGTTTTTGCGATAATTGCCAAGGTTATAAGAAAATATACCTTTCATTATATTCTTATAGTTCGGACCGGCGGCGTAGGTCGAAGTAACTTGGCGCGAAGCGTATTTCTTAGTGTGCATACCCCAATGAACAAGCAAGTTTGACATTGATTCAATATACCTTATAGTGCAATACATCACATACCTAATCCATCGAAAGCTTTCTCCATTGAATGTTGTACAATATCATATGTATTATACACATATACTTAATTAATTTTGTTGAAAGACCAGTAATGTGAACACCAAAAGTTTGTTGTTTATTCCTGCACTAGTTTAGACAATGCAAGAATAAAAAAGAGACCTTAGAATCCAAACATTCGGGTACGATTACAAGGCACGTGCCGAGAACTGTCGCACTATACGAGAGTGAATCGAATATTTTTGCGGCAATTGTCAATGTTGTAATAAAATATATGTATATCTCGCGCGTTTTTTTTGTTCTTATATATTTTGGACAGGCGTAGCTCAGCGTAAAAGTGGCGGAAGGATACAGTTCATGGTTCGACAAAATTCAGTGGACAAATAAATTCTATCTCGAAGCAATTAAAAATATTTTATAATATATCTATCTCTGCCGAAATATACATTTATGGGATCCTCCCACAAATTCTTATGAAAACATATGTTATGAAATACATTTAAATAAATAATATTGTTCATTCGATATTCTCTTAAATATATTACATCATTATTTGTTGATGAAAGGATAAGGAAAAGTAAAATGGACAGTAGAAATAAATTTTGGCATTATTCAGTATATTACTTTATATTACACAAGCCCTAAATCAGTAATACCCCGAATGAGTAAAAACAAATAGGTATGCCTTAAGGTGATGCTGGACCCGCCTGTTTTATCATTTTACTTACTTAGTTAAAGACTCGTTTCTCTTAATTGCATTTACGGATGGAAAAATCCTTCTGCATAATTAAAGTATCGACAACAATGAATTGCGCTAGCTACATTTCAATACGAAAAACGGAAAAAAAATTTACAGTTTCGTTATCGAAAATCACAGAAGCCGATAACAGAACTGTAAGTTTTTAATTTTCTTCCGTTTTTCGTATTGAAATGTAGCTAGCGCAATTCATTGTTGTCGATATACAGAAGGATTTTTCCATCCGTAAATGCAATTAAGAGAAACGAGTCTTTAACTAAGTAATGATAAAACAGACACTCCAGCATCCCCTTAAACTAACAAAAAGATTAATCTCAAATATTCTCTCGTTGCGTAACTACGCTATCAAAGCGCTTGCTGTATACTTTGTTCAATACAAATCATGATTAATTTTGCTACAATTGATAATATACGAATCTCTATGCATGCATTATATGTCCAGTGCTAAAAATTTAAATTTTTGTAGAACAATATGAAATTTATGATATATTTATTTTAGCAAATAACTACGTACCTAGAAATCCATAATAGTGTTCTATCATTAATACATACAAATATCACTACAATCAAGGTTCTGTAACCAATTTAAACTTTCGTTTTGTATTACTTTATCGTCGTAGCATATATTACAGTAAAGTATGATATTGATGTAGTTATAAGCTGAAAAATATTTTAATTGTTGTAAAGCAACCATTAAAATCTGATTATTACAAACAGTGTTACTGTTTTTTCAAATACGCATTAATTAAATATAGTAAAAAAATAAGAAATTTTTTTTCCAGATAATTAATTTTCTATAAGGTATATATATTACCGCAGAAAATCCCTCTAAAGATGATACATAAATGTGACCAACTGTTAGGGTGTGACTTTTCAGAGAATTTTGCATCACAAATAAAAGCAATTTTTGTATTGATAATGGTGCTAAATACCACATTGTATTATACCTATAAATTTATAAAAATGTTAAACTTAACGTTATTTGTAACATTCACTTTTGTTTATACTTGCTATTTAAATTATACATTGCTTCTATTTTTCATTCATTTTAGAAGTAACGAATGTACAAAAATTGTATATGTAAAATATTTGACATCCGCGACACTACAATGTATGCTAAAGTCTACGTATGAATATCCATGAATACGTGTGTACGTGTGTACGTGGGTACGTGCCCGCTATGTTCATAAAGATGTTATTAAAGTAGCAATCGTTACAACAATATATGATTATAATTCTACAATTTTATCTACTGCTGAATTATATTTTTGATTACTTGTATCAGTAATATTGTTTACTGCTAGGATATTTAACTTATCTCTCTCTCTCTCTCTCTCTCTCTCTCTCCCCCCTTCTTCCATTTAACATTTTTTATGTAAATCGTTATATGTTACTTACGCGGCATTAAATATTTCTGCGCTATGATCGGAAACTGATTGTCCAACAAAATTAGATACAAACAAAACCATAAAATGAGTTGTTACCATACCAATACACATTATTATTTCGGAGAATTCCTTTGATACAGTTAATGCATTAAGTAACTATAAAAATATATTCTATTACTATTCATATTCCAATATATATATATATGTATATAATAATAATATATAAATTCACATCTATTAAAATTGAATTAAATGTAAGACGTAAAAAATATATTACATACGTAAGTATATTACTTGAGAGGATCCCGATTACCTACAAAATGATTGCCTACAGCTTTGTTTCCACACAGCAATAGTGCACAGTGTATTGCACACAGGACATTATTGTACACAGCGTATTGCACACGACATTATTGCATTCAGTAAATTGAACACAGGACGTTATTGTACACATCGTATTGCACGCACGACATTATTGTACAAAAATGCACTGTATAGGCTGCAACTTCTAAGCAGTTAGGCCCCAAGCAGGATATGTTAATTTAATTTTGTTCAGAGCGGCTATGCCACCCCAAACCAATAAGCTCTATAGTTTATACATTCCACTGTCTACATAGGTTATGTGATTTATCTTTTTGTGCATATGTCGTGTGTGCAATATGCTGTGTGCAATAATGTCGTGTATGCAATACGCTATGTACAATATTGCTGTGTGCAAACGAAGCTTTAGGAAATCGTTTTGTGGCCAAACGGAGCCCTCCCGTATTACTTACTCGAAAAAGATTGCAACTTAAAGACATTACGCTGATCACCACTGCAGTAAAAAACCATTTGTTCATAACATTCATAAAAAATGTTGAAAACCTTAAATACCAAAGAAAAAAATTAATTCATATCCTTGAGTTAATTATATAAAAAAATGTGGGTAAACATTCAGAAAAGGAGAGCCACCTCCAATGATCTTGACCTTGACATATGTTGTCAAGGTCGTGACCCTGAATGACTTCCACCAAGTTTTAGGTGGCAGTAGCTGTCCGTTAAAGAGTTCTAAACCATGAAAGTTTGAAAAATTACGTTTTACTTCTGCTATACAGCGTGACTTCCACGTGAAGCAATTCTCATCTACCCCCCTCCCCCCCCCCCCCC